>NW_015624564.1:1015439-1049851 GCF_001515625.1 Sinocyclocheilus rhinocerous | reverse complement strand
CTCTCTCTCTCTCTCTCTCTCTCTCTCTCTCTCTCTCTCTCTTAGCGTCAGCCTCATTTGCTTCAATTACAGTCTCAGCTACTTAAAATGTGCTCCGTGTCCAGTAGGTCTTCACTCTCCAAGAGTGTGAAAAGCTGAACAAAGGGGCTCATCAGTGAGTGGAAAATAGTTAGGGACCCCTTGACTGGCCCTTGGGTTCTCATTACTGTAGGAGACACACGACTGAGATACCAGACTGATCCTTGAGTGCTGTGTGCAAACATTACACCCCTGTATACACATTCACACACAATCCCATGCTCATTCCTCTCCCCCCAGGCTAATAAGTTGGTATCCCAGCCTTGCCATTTTGATGGTGTAAAGAAACCCCTTTTTCATGGTTTTATGGTTTTATTTTGACATTAACAGTCCTAACAGCATTTTAACCACTCCACACATTTTACAACCACCTAGAAAAAACTTAGAAACCACAAATGATAGGGAATGTTATCTGGCCAACTGCAACATCTGTGATACAGTTTGCATGCATATTTAAATATATATATTTATTTATCATGTTGCAGTAATGCGTTATGTTGTCTAGCACATATCACTACAGCACTTAAATTATGTTCAGTGCCGGCGATGTTTGTGCAGTTGAGTCTCTCGATGTTCCCATGTGTTCTGCCGAGATCAAAAACACAAGACATGCATCTATTTCTCCGCATTAGTCACAGAGCACATAACCTCAGGGATAGCAGAGACCTCACAGATAAACATGACATCAAACATCCAGTAGCAGAAGCTCCTTTAATCCATTATTAAGACATTTAATATGGATAATCTGATGTTTGTAGCATTTATTTGTTTACGGGCATGTGCCACATTTCACAAATACGGGATATTTTTTCTCCTCATTGTTTTTTAAAGCAGTGGAGTCACATATCCCATATTGTTGTAAAAGCTATTGGATATATTATATGAAATATTTTCTAAAATAAATTTAACCAGCACATAAAGTGGGTTTAAATGCAGTGGGTTTAAATTTAAATTAAATGTATTTAATTATTTATATATTTATATTAATTATTAAAATACTAATTTCCAAAAAAATAGCTTTAACAAAATATTTAGTGTTCATATATAAATCTTTAACATTATTTTATTATATTTAGTATAGTTTTTTTTTTTCTTTTTCGTTTTTTTTTTTTAGAAATGTAGTCTTTTTAATTTTGCTTATTCAATGTTTATTCAATGAAAATGACATAACAGAAATCATGGATTGTGTTTAAACATGTCCCAGATTTTACTAACAGCATTGCAAGACTTATGTGAGTTTTATTTATTTATTTATTTATTTTTAGTTTGACCTCCTCAGGTTGATTTTAATTATTCTAATGATTGAGCACCTCCTTTTACTAACCATCTGTTGAAAAAGTACTAAAATACATTAAAAAAGTAAGAAAAATATATATATTTTTTTTCATTTTAAATCCCATTCAATGACAGTGCCATTTATATTTATTAGGTAGATTATTAGACTTAAAGTAATATTTATGAGCTAATCAGGCATCGTAGTAACAGGAAGTTAACAGACGCAGCAGAAAAGAACATCCGTGACACTTATACAAACAGAGTGACATGGGCTGTGGGTCGCTGGCAGGAATGATAACACTCCGCAGCCTTAAAGAACAGCAAAGGAAAGATTTTCCTTTCTCCGTCTACATCTCCCTCTGGGGAATGAAGGCTCTGCAGTTTTATTTAATTTTTAAAAGTGCCCATAAACCTTTGCTGCTACCCATGACCCTGGGGAGGACACGAGACACAAACTCTCTCTCACACACACAAAACACACACAGACACACACAGTGTGGAGTGTGTGATTGTGACTGATAGTCATTGTAATGCCTGCAGACATGCTGTCTCTCAGTGGGCGTTTTGGTGTGTGTGTGTGTGTGTGTGTTTGCACTAAAGGGGGTGGAGTGTCTCCTGTGGGCTTTGTTATTATTAAATGCATAAGATGACACTTGTTTTCTCTCCTGTATCTCTACACCGGTGAAATATTTATAAGAGTATCAATTACAAACTCCTCACAAAGACCTGACATTAACTAAGTAAATGCTCCCAATTCCATTAACATGAATGTTTGTCTGCGTTTGTACTGTTAGGAGTAGACGTGCCATAATTATCTTATTCCTAGTTGCTATAATGCATTTAATGGCACAGCAGATGTTGACGTCTAATTTGTATATTCATAGATGGGGGTTTAATTATGCTTGGTTGCAAAAATGTAAAAATTGGAGGCATTTTTAAAATGAAACTGCATTTGGTACTCATTTTATTCCCATAATATTTCCAAGTGAAAGAGCATATTTAATGAGGATAAAATGTCAGACAGGACTTAATTTTGTCCACAGGATTTAATTCCTGTGCAAGTTTGCATTTTTAGGACTCCTCCCCTTCTGAAGCACGACCAGCACCAATTGGCTGAAACTTGGTGGCCTTGGTGATGTCATCAGAAAAGGAAATTAATTTCATAGGCAGAAAATGTGTTATATTGTGATTAAATCTACATTTTATATTTTGAATTTTTTTTATGGACTAACATGCACAAATGAATCATTCACAGTAAGACTGGGAACTTCCCCATTGGTTGAAACTTGGTGGCCTTTGTGATGTCAACAGAAAAGCAAATTCGTTTCAGACACAGAGAAAGTGTTTATATTTTGATGAAATCTACATGTTATTTTTTGATTTCTTTGGAATAACATGCACAAATGAATCATTCACAGTAAGACTGGGAACTTCTCCATTGGTGGAAACTTGGTGGTCTTGATGATGTCATCAGAAAAGTTGTTTCAGAGGCGGAGATGAAACATTATTAAGACTATTTGTATTTTTGAATAACATCCACTGATGATCACAATAAGAACAGGAATGTGAATTAATGAATTTGAATTCATTAAACAATAATTGTTCAGTATAAAACCCCTCCCTATTTTCCATATCTTCTCCTTTTCTTGTAACTAGACAAAATGCCAGAAAATGGAAATAGCGTAAAGAACAAGGATAGAGGCGGGAGGCTTGTGTTTTTTTAAAATACTGTGCTGTCTTTGAGTTCAGTTACCGTTCCCTGGAGTACAATATGCTCTGAAAAGCACTGATGAGCACACACACACACACACACACACAC
Source organism: Sinocyclocheilus rhinocerous (assembly GCF_001515625.1). NCBI lineage: Eukaryota > Metazoa > Chordata > Actinopteri > Cypriniformes > Cyprinidae > Sinocyclocheilus > Sinocyclocheilus rhinocerous. Next base: position 1,046,679 of record NW_015624564.1, on the reverse strand, counting down.
ACACAGTCATTAAGCCCAGCTCTCTGCAGCTCTGTACTGAATCAATCAGCAAAATTGCGATGTACTGCCTGAGCTCCACTCCTCCCCCACCTCCTTCTCTCGCCTCTTTTCTTTCATTCATCTCACCCACGTTTCCAGACACAGCTGTCATGGTGTCATGTCACGCTGAATTAAAATTCACTGTACATCACAGCACTCTCAAAGGATGATGCCATTCCAGTTTAGAGTGGCATTTTAAAGTATTTTAAAGAGGACTGTGAGAGTGTTTGTGTGTGTGTGTTTTCCCTTGTTTTCTTGCTGCTCTGTTTTCCAAGATGGAGAGGTAATTAATTGAAAGCAGCATTAAACAGATTAATATACCCGTAAAGTAATTCGCTGATGGTTTGATTAAGAAATGAATGAATGAAAATGAGTTAATCAGCTGATTGAGTTATGGAGTCGTTAAACGACTGTCACATCTGGTTATGCTTTTGTTCCAGGCACCACTGATGAGCACACACACACACACACACACACACACACAGTCATTAAGCCCAGCTCTCTGCAGCTCTGTACTGAATCAATCAGCAAAATTGCGATGTACTGCCTGAGCTCCACTCCTCCCCCACCTCCTTCTCTCGCCTCTTTTCTTTCATTCATCTCCCCCACGTTTCCAGACACAGCTGTCATGGTGTCATGTCACGCTGAATTAAAATTCACTGTACATCACAGCACTCTCAAAGGATGATGCCATTCCAGTTTAGAGTGGCATTTTAAAGAGGACTGTGAGAGTGTTTGTGTGTGTGTGTTTTCACTTGTTTTCTTGCTGCTCTGTTTTCCAAGATGGAGAGGTAATTAATTGAAAGCAGCATTAAACAGATTAATATACCCGTAAAGTAATTCGCTGATGGTTTGATTAAGTCAGAAATGAATGAAAATGAGTTAATCAGCTGATTGAGTTATGGAGTCGTTAAACGACTGTCACATCTGGTTATGCTTTTGTTCCAGGCACCTGTCGCACTCCAGGTTGAAGGAGCTCGTCAGGATTTCCATCCCATTCATCAAACGCGCTTGCGTCATCTCGTTACATGTAAGTAGCTATGTTTTACTGCCAAATGGCACAATGCTTCCTTTGGCAAGGCACCTTCTGAATTTAGCTGTTATTCCTTAGACTGTGCTTTGACTTAGTGCTTAAAGATCTGGGCTGGATTATACTTTCAAAGTTTTTGTGGCTTTTAGTTCATGTCTGTTAGCTTTGAGCTCATCTATATGCTAGCAACCAACTAAAAGCTGGCAGATATGTGCATTTACAATTCACTGTTTTTCTCTTCCAGGAAAATTAACCAAAAATAAATAAATAAATAACCCTAACCATGTCCAATTATAAAGTGCTCTTTAAGCATACTTTTTCATGTCCCTCCCCCCAATATTTTTAACAGGATATTTAGCAACCCAGTTACATTAACAGAGGTTATATCTTATTTTTTAATTATTTGAGATATTTTATATAAAATATATATTTTATTATCTTATTTTTATTACATTATCTAATTTCATTTTTTTTAAAATTACATTTAAATCAGCACTGGCTTTTCTATCACATTTGCGTGAACTCCATGACCTCATCTGTTCACTTGTAGAAATTTTTAGCAAGTTTTTTACTGTGTTTTTCTGCAGGTTACAGTCATCATGTCTTTCCGTTTATGGTTGATGGGTGGATCCATGCCGCTGTTCTCAGAGCAAGACAATCCAGCATCCTTCTCTCTATATCTGCTCACCAGGTCGGCCTGGCTGTCATCCCTCACACATCTTTATCTTAAAAGAGTTAACAGAGAAATATGTTCTCATTCACTGAAGACCACTGCTGAGGAAAGTTACTTTTAAAAGTCATGGATTACAATATTGCGTTACTCCATAAAAGTAACTAAAAGTAACTAACTGCGTTACTTTTTACGGAAAGTAATGCATTGCGTTACTTTTTGTCACCTGAGCCGGGCTTGCTGTTTTGTTTTTTAATAACAAAAAAGATACATTTTTGGCAACTGTAAAAGCCCTTTCGCACCAAAAGAGAAGAGTGTACAATATTGCGTTACTCCCTAAAAAAAGTAACTAATTGCGTTACTTTTTATGGAAAGTAATGCATTGTGTTACTTTTTCTCACCTGAGCCGGGCTTGCTTGTTTTGTTTTTTAATAACAAAAAAGATAAATTTTTGGCAACTGTAAAAGCCCTTTCGCACCAAAAGTGAAATTAATAAGCCTCAGGCTGAAGGAAGTACCTCTGCACCTCACTCCCAATTCAACTCCCAATCAACACGGTGACAGGAGAGGCATCAGTGAATAAATGGGAAAACAAAGTTGTGGTACTTATTTGAAAAAAATAACTCCGATATTTCTTTGTAAATTTAAAAGTTTTACTAGTTACTTGAAAAACGTAATCTGATTATGTAACTCGCGTTACTTGTAATGTGGGGGTTTGGACTAAAATGCAATTTAAAACCAGTATGGGGTCTGATGTAGTTTGGAACGTACACAAAAATATTTAAAAAAATTCTGTTAATAAATAACAGAAAGAGAAAACTGTTATTTTACTCATATTTCTTAAAATACCCATGTTATGGCCTATTTGGGATTAGATTTTACATAAGTCAGGAGGAAACTATCCAAAACACAACTTTTTTAACCCTCATGTTGTGTTCTTGTTGTTTTGACCCGGAGAGGATTTTCTTCATCCTGAAAATACTAATTAACGTTATCACATTGGACTAAAACTTAATGACTTTGCTCACACAGGGTGACCAGCCTACAAAAAATTGGGTAACACTTTAGTATAGGGACCAATTCTCAGTATTAATTAATTACTTGCTTATTAGCATGCCTATTATTATCTTATTGACTGTTTATTAGTACATATAAAGCACATATTCTGCATGACCATCTATATCCATAATCCTACCCAATACCTAAATTTAACAGTGACCTTACTATTAATAAGCAGCAAATTAGGAGATTATTGAGGCAAAAGTCATAGTCAATGGTTTGTTAGTAGCGGGAATTGGACCTTAAAATAAAGTGTGACCAAAAATTGCTTCTAAATTTCTCGTTTTGCTAAATTATTACCAAATATTTGTTCATTCTTTTCATCAGCTTGTTTTCTTTTAATTAGTACAAGTATGTCTTTTTGGAATTGTTAGCTCATAGGCCTCATTGATCTGAGCTTATGCACCTCCGTTTTTGAGTGAAAAAAGCATTATTTGTGGATAATTGTGGATAAAAGCTGAGATGCATGAGCTCAGATCAATGAGGCCTATGATCAATCAGTTCCTAAAAGAAATACAAAACCAATTATATTGAATCCAAGTTTGAATCCAATATTAGGTGATAGTATTGTATGATGAGAGATTTATAAGCAATTTTAAAAGGCTGGTCATTTTTTTACAGGGAACACCAAATTAGGTAAAGGATTTCCAGCACAGCACAAGGATTAAACTTTATATTTTTTATTTTATTAAATTTAGCTTTATGTTTATTAAATTATTTAACCAGGCATTCTGTGCTATCTTTTTAGGTTTCTTACATATTGCTACCTGCTCGCCTTCAATGCCTGGCTCTTACTGGCTCCCATAGTGCTTTGCTACGACTGGCAGGTAAATGGCATCAACATTAACACACAGCAGTCCCGACATCTGAGTGAATGCTTGATGATTGCTTGATTTGTGATTGACAGGTGGGCAGCATTCCTTTAGTGGAGTCTCTGTGGGATGGACGGAATATTGCTTCCCTGACTTTGGCTCTCGTCATGCTGGCGCTGAGCCTGAACTGTGTTACATGCTTACAGGTGAGCACACACACACATTTCCACATGTCAAGACAACCGCAGGAACCACGTCTCCGCAGACACGTTCTGTCATCATTTATGAAAAACATACACACAAATGTAGCTTTCTCATTTTGACAAACATAAAAGCCTTCGCTCATGCTGTCTCACACCCCGCTGTTCTGGCGTTCTTCACTCCCGTGCGCTCCCAGCGCAATTCTTCGCGACTCATCGCCATAGCAACCCGTGAAAAATAGCAGCGATTGTGTAAATGAGTGCAAACGCTCACGTGAAGCAGATGTTTGCCGTGAGCTAATGCATGCATTCTTCTTGTGCATGAAGTGAGATGTTTTCTTTTTCTTATCAGAATATTCAGTTCTTCAGGCAGTTATTTCTGCTCATCCCTATCTTGCGGTTTTTGTGAGGTACATATGCTGACTGTGAAATTCTTCATATATCATTTTCATATGTGATTTTAGTATCAAAGACACTGGAAAAAATAGTCCCACACACTGCTTGCAAATCATTATTAGCACCATTTCAGTCAAAGAGCATATTCAGGCATTCATTCATTAGCTTCAAATAAACCAATATTTTTAATTTGTTATGTGCTGGAAATAGTCGTAAGTTGACATAATGGGTGGTGTTGTGTTCATGATACATGCAGGTTTGAATCTTTTGTTCTGTTTTTTTGCTATTTTCTATGCAGCGAATGACCCAAAAAAGCCCATGAGTAAGAATAAACACTAAGCACATAGCAAAGCATTCAAGGTTTCGAGACCTTGAGAGCTTCAGCCACCGATAAAACATTCACAGGCTTGTTTTGGAAAATATTCGAGAAACTGCAATAGAATGTCAAGGCTGTCTTTGTCGGGCCCCATAATGCTCTTTTAGTTGTTTGGCGCTGTGTTGGCAGTGTCCTTGAAGGATCTTTTAAAAATGTTCACGTTTCTCCACTCCAGTCCTTGAGTTTGTGGAAAGAAAGTCATTTTTAGAATGGCTGGTCCAACTCCACACAAAGAAACTAAGAAATGAAAGAGAAAGAGAGGGAATATTCCAGTCCCTGATCAGCAGATCTCATATCTACTGACTGAATAATTCATAGTGAGTGTCTGAGACAAGCTGACAGACCAATGTCAGTAAACTGCCTGCTCCTTTTACTGAGGCATGCAGATGTGTGCAAATGTTTAATATTGAGAAAAAAAAAACTGGTTTTCTCATTCCGTTTATAGAGACAACACTCTCAGATTTCAGAAATGATCCTCCAGTCCAAACTTGTTCTGTATACACTGAGGTCAAAAGTCTGAGGCCGCATGTGATTTAAAAATCAACTGGCAATTTTGAACATTTTAAAATAAAGAAACATTATAACATAAGACATATTTAACATATTGATGTATTGTGCACTTTTTGTGAATAGCAGTGTGGTTATTGTAAACTAAAACTATATAAACTAATTTAAATATTAAAGCTAATTCAATATATTAATAAATACTAAAATAGTATATAAATAATACTATAATAACACTGGTCAGTAATCAAATTTATCAAGCAAATGTGTGACATTGATCATGTGACTGTACAGACGGTCACATGTTCTTGCTTTCATTGAAGCTCTTTGAATCATACTCAAACCATGCTATCAAAATGTACAAATTTTCACTCAAAGAAAGGAACTGAAGGACCGAAAAAAAGCCAAGGTGGAAGGGAATAAAGGAAGGAGGGGAAGAAGCAGAATGAAAACGCAGAGCTGAGCGAGACGTGTTAAAGGCACAATATGTAATTTTCGCCGCTAGAGGGCGCGTATTCAAAATAAACAAAGAGGCAAAGGCGTAGTTTGATGACGCCGTGACTGAGTGTGGAATCATGGGAGTTGTCGTCTTCATCCCCACAGCCGATGCAATCCGACGGAGCTCGGGCAGAAATCATGTTCATGGATGAGCTAATGATATATTAACGTAGTAGAATGAAGCAGGGTGAGGCTGAAAGCCGTCGAAGCGAAACGAGGCCGCTGAACGAGCGTGACACACGGCTCGAAAGCAGCGGAGCTTTTATTATGCCACAGTCGACCGCATCCGCTCCTTCCGGTCATGCGTATGTGGGGGAAAAAAGCAGCGCTGTTTTATCATACTAGATACATTTGAAAGTTTTGTTATAATGCTACTCTGTGCGGTCGTCACCGGTCTATTAAAATGCACAACATATTAAAGTGTCTTTGGTGTTTCCATGTTTTCTACAAAACAAAATGGAAATAGAGGGGTTATGACGTCATTAGCAGGGACACAATGACACTGACACAAAACAGTCTTGCCGAGCACACATTGATACCTAACGACGAAGAGGAAGTAAGTAGACCAAAGAAGATGCATCGAGGCAAGATGAATGTAGAGCTGCTGGTCTCATTGGTGTCTGAACACAAAGGGCTTTATGACTAACGCAACAGCGACTACAAAAATCTTGATAAGTGTTATTTGTATATATATATATATGTTATGGAGAGGAATTGCAGATCAAATAGGATTCGATGTGTACCGGGGTATTTCTGTTTTTCATTAAGCGCCATCTAATGTCAGGGAGTGAATTTGCACGTTCACTCGACTCATCGCCAGCGAAAATCGCTTGGGTATGAACACAAAAGACGCGTCAAAAAACGTCGGCGATAATCGTCCCGGTGTGTACGAGGCTTTAGTCTATAGAGGGCCTCTGAACGGAGTTTGGCCCAGTGACATTTTGGGACGGACTGCGGATGACCTCTGTTTGTGCTGCCATGACAACAGATGGCAACTCGCGAAAAGGATAATGCCAAAGCTATCATCATTCTCATGACCCAACTTTAGCCCTCTAATAATTCCCAGAAAAACATAAGCTTGTAGGCTCTGTGTATATGAGTGTTTTCTGGTTTTGTGTCTCTCTGTCTGTGTTTGCATTGCTTTAGTTTTCTGTTTGTATTGATGGACAAATGGAAATCAAATGGATTTTCTATACTTAGTTGCACAAATACATAGATAGATAGATAGATAGATAGATATTTATAATTTGATAAAACATAAAATTTTAACTAACACTATTTAGAATTTTATGAAACAATAAAAAACTTAAATGCAAATTAGAAATGTAACTAAAGTAAAAAGTTGAAGCTGAAGTACTAAAATTACTTAAAAAAAAAAAAAAAAAAAAGCTTAATAGAAATATTTTTAAAAACTAATAAAATCATGAACCTAACTAATAAAAATGACAAAAGCACAAAACAAAATGATTTAAATGAAAACTGAAAATTTAAAAATAAAAGCCGATTCAAAATATGAATAAGTACTATAATACTAGTTTTGTGTGTGTGTGTGTATATATATATATATATATGATATATATAATGATACTACAAAATCACTGCAGTGGACTTTAGAGGAGTGTACAAATGACTCTTAACTTTTATAAAGAATATCTCTTTGGATTTGAGACTTTAGTCTTTGCAACTTTACAGATCTTCTTTATGCACCAAGAGCTTGTAACACTCTAAAGAGAAAGGAAAAAATGAAATCGCATCATATGACCCCTTTAAAACATTCATATTCTATCTGTGGATATGAGAGTGAGATTCCAGACAATAGCTTCGGTTTTATTATTTATTTTTTATCAGCATATCGGCCTATTCAAAGTAAACCGAGCGTGATACAGTTATGATTTCATCCCCCCCAACCTCTCTTGCTCTAGCTTTGATTCCATAACCAATTCATATCTTTGTATCGACCCTTCATTCCTCAGCTGTCATATTTAATGAACTTATACATCAATTGAAACAATGCTAGCTCATATTTCAAGGATACACACTCAAATAATAGTAATAAAGATATGGGAGCTCTATAGCAGTGTAGAAAAGCCCATCTTAGTAGTGCAAATATTGCCTAGAGTCAGTAAAAAATGTGTCAGTCATATCATCAGGTGTGCTTTTGTGTGTGTGTTGTGTATGTTTGTGTTTGTTTCATTTCTGTTCATTTCACCCAAAATACCATAACAATGCAGTTAAACACACAGAAAAACATTGCAACCTCATAGTAATGTCCTAATAACCTCATAGCGACACAGTTCAAAAACAGAATACGATAGAAAACACATGCAAATACAAAAAACACCAACATATTATGAAAACATCTTCATCAGTTTAACAACACATGCACACAACACAACCAAAAACAGAAACACACTACAGATACTCACAACGCAACCAAATACAGAAACGCACTACAAATACAAATGTATTTGTTTGCGTTGTGAGTAATTACAGCACGTTTCTGTATTCTGTTTGCGTTGTATTTGCAGCCCATTTCTGTATTTGGGAGTATTTACAGTGCATTTCTGTATTTGTTTGCATTGTGTGTATTTGTAGCACGTTTCTGTATTTGGTTGTTGTGAGTATTTGCAGTGTGTTTCTTTATTTGTTTGCGTTGTGTGTATTTGTAGCACGTTTCTGTATTTGGTTGTTGTGAGTATTTGCAGTGTGTTTCTTTATTTGTTTGCGTTTTGAGTATTTGCAGTGCGTTTCTGTATTTGTTTGTGTTGTGTGTATTTTTAGCATGTTTCTGTATTTGGTTGTTGTGTGTATTTGCAGCGTGTGTCTGTATTTGTTTGCATTGTGAGTATTTGCAGTGTTTCTGTATTTGTTTGCATTGTGTGCATTTGTAGCACGTTTCTGTATTTGGTTGTTGTGAGTATTTGCAGTGTGTTTCTTTATTTGTTTGCGTTTTGAGTATTTGCAGTGTGTTTCTGTATTTGTTTGCATTGTGTGCATTTGTAGCACGTTTCTGTATTTGGTTGTTGTGAGTATTTGCAGTGTGTTTCTTTATTTGTTTGCGTTTTGAGTATTTGCAGTGTGTTTCTGTATTTGTTTGCATTGTGTGCATTTGTAGCACGTTTCTGTATTTGGTTGTTGTGAGTATTTGCAGCGCGTTTCTGTATTTGGTTGCATTGTGAGTATTTGCTGGTACAAAGTATTTGCATTGTGATAATTAAAAAAAAAAAAAAGTACCATAGCAACAACCTAGCAACAAAATAACATTGTGGCTGCGGATTTTGCATAGACAAGCTCCACTGACATTGTCTGCAGGAAATGTAGAAAATGTTTGGTTTCTCTCTCCATCTGTCTTAGTTTTTCTCCATCTCTCTCTTTGTGTAGAAGATGAAAGGGAAGGAGGTGTTGGTGGGTTTGCTGTTCCTGATCTTTCCCTTCATCCCAGCCAGTAATCTGTTCTTCCGCGTGGGATTTGTGGTGGCAGAAAGAGTTCTCTACATGCCCAGGTTTGTGTGGATAACAAATAAATACAAGTATACACAGCATTACATCCCTGTGTACACTTAGTTATGAGTAATGAGCGGTTTGTGTTCAGTGAGTTTAATGGTGTTAGGATCAGATGGGCACTTATCTTGGCATTTAGGCGGTACTTCTCTATGCATGCTGGGTAAATATTCGTAGCACTGTCTTTGTTAGTGCTAACAGCAATAGTAGTCAGACGCGTGAGGGCGGCACTGTGGCTCAGAGGCCAAACCATATATACACACGTGCAGCCACACACATATCAGCGAAAAACTATGAGAGGAATGTGAGTTGCTCTCAGGCTCTGATTCACTTTAGTTGTGTCTATGGAGCAAAAATATAAGGGGAACATCACTGTTACTATTTCTTGTACTTGGTGAAACGCACAAAAATGTCATTTTACCTCATATTTAACTGTTTTTTTGCACAAAGAAAATTATTATTTTATTTTAGGTTCATTGACTTTAATTTCATGACAATTAAAGGAAGAGTTTGCCCATAAATGAAAATTTGCTAAACGTTTACTCACCCTCAGGTGTTTCTTCATCTGAACAGATTTGGAGAAATGTAGCATTACATCACTTGCTCACCAGTGGATGCTCTGCAGTGAATGGGTGCCGTCAGAATGAGAGTCCAAACAGCTGATAAAAGCATCACAGTAATCCACAATTAATCCACACGTCTCCAGTCCATCAGTTAACATCTTATGACGTGAAAAGCTGCATGTTTGTACAAAAAAAATCCATAATTTTTTAACTTTAAAGGGGTCATATGATGCGATTTAAAGTTTTCCTTTCTCTTTGGAGTGTTACAAGCTGATTGTGCATAGATAAGATCCCTGAAGTTGCAAAGACTAAAGTCTCAAAACCAAAGAGATATTCTTTATAAAAGTTAAGACTCTGCCACGCCCCCCTAAAACTGCTCGATCTAACACGCCCCCACATATCTACCTCACTATGTGGAAATATTAGCATAACGCGGCCCAAATGTGCACGCAAAGAAAGAAAGGGGTGGTTTCAGTAACCGCAGTTAGTGTTGAAGCAGCCATGTCAGGGAGACGCTGTGTGTTTCTAGGCGAAAGCAAAAGCACTTTATTTGGCCTTCCAAAAGTAGATGCATTGTGGAATCTTTAAGATTACTTACAACAGAACAGCAATGCATTTTATGGACGACCGTTTCATGAACCTAGGAGAGGAGGTAATTCTGACTTTACTATGACAATCTGGCGCTTCTGAATCAGCTACTGTTTTGTTATTAGTTTAAGTATTTGCTATTGACTGTTCAAATGCGGAGTTTTGCGCATCGTGTGTGTGTGTGTGTGTGTGTGTGTGTGTGTGTGTGTGGCGCATTGTGTGTGTGTGTGCGCGAGCGAGCGGGAGAGAGAGAGAGAAAGAGAGAGCGCGAGAGAGAGAGAGAGGGGGTCACATCACAAACACATACCAGCTTCATCACTGTGTCTGTCACGCGACTCTGTTCCCCTTTCGGGCTCTGTCTTTACATTTATTTTGAAAGATGAAGCTCGCGATTCTAGTAAGGGGCGTTACATTTCCGACGAGTGCTTGCGGTGTTCGGCCAATCACAATGCACTGGGTCAGCTGGCCAATCAGAGCAGACTGCACTTGTCGGAAGGAGGGACTTTGTAGAAAACGAAGCGTTTGAGAGAGGAGGGGCATAGAGGACTTACAATAATGTACAGTATTTGAAAAATAATGTGTTTTTTGAACATTAAAGCATGTCAACATATTCTGTTACACCAAATACACAAAATAATGATCTTTAAAAAAGCATCATATGACCCCTTTAAAAGAGGGGAAATGACTTTGAAAAATGTTGCATTGTAAAATAATAATAATAATAATTTCTTTATAAAATGTATATAAAATATATTTTTCTTCTTGCAAAATAAATACTCTAAGCATTAAGTAGTAAACTTAGTTGAATTAGTTTACTTAGCCAAGTACTAAAATTTGTCCTGAATTTTATGCTGACTTTGGTAAAATATGCAAAACAATCCTATAGATTTATATAGAAGGAAGGATCTAAAAACCATATCTAGAGACCAAAATATCATAGAGCATAGCAATACTAAATACACCACATATTTTATCAACCAAAAAAACAATGCCTTAGCATTGTGGATGCAAGTTTTGCATGGGCAAGAACACTCACATTTTCTTCAGTAAAACTCTTGTTCAATTGATGTGTCTTCAAAACCGAATTACAAGACAAATTCATTTAATCTGTGAATGTACCACATGTTTCAAAAGTGTGTGTGTGTGAAGCCGCAGGAGTCCTCATATGTTCTGTTTAAGAGGAGTGGGTGTTGACGGGGAATGGGAGGTGTCGCTTTCTGGAAAGCGAAGCAGAGAGACAAAGAAAGAAAATGAGATTGGAAGGATATTGAATCCAAATTAAGCCCCAGAAACAATTCAGCACTGAATAACAACAAAAACATGAAACAGATATTCCCAGGGAATATGCTATTTGTTATAACTCACTTTTTCCTTCGACAGTCTTTTTCAACACTAGTAAGTAAGTAATATTCTCCGTGTGTGAGATTCATGTAATTGTTTTTGACTTGAGCTGATTTTGACCGTGTCAACAGTGTCTGAGAATAAACAGTGTGAGGTTTCCTGTGGCTAAAGGATTGAAGGGTGTTTTGTCCTTCTCATGGTTACCTTCAAATATGCGCTCAAGTCTACAAATATAATTCACAGATGTGTCTGATTCTGTGTTTGTACTTGCAATTTTAAACGCTTTTGTCTTGACGCCTACCTGGTGGATCATACCAGGCTTACAATAATTAGCAATAGTGTTCGATAATAATAGCCACTGGGGAAAAAATCAAATTAAATAAATTAAAACATTAAATCATTTTATAATTTATACAATAATAATTTCTGATATTTATACAATATTTTTTTCCTGTAATATATTTAGTAATTATGTTTTTGTAAAAGCTGATTCTTAAACTTTTACATTTCTTCTGTAATTTTGCATATTTACTTACTAATTGTGTATATATCTATGTATATATCAATATAGAATGTATATGTCTAAAACATTTACATTATAAAAAATATGTAAAATATCTTACATTGTTATTTGTATATATAATTAAATTAATGCATAAATATTGTATTTATTATACATTTATTATGAAATCGTTTTATTTAATAATTGCGATTTGTATTGTATCCATGTAAAATATGATTTGATTTAATTTTTTTATGATATTAGTCAATTTATGGGAATTCATGTAATTGTAATGATTTCTTTCCTGTGATTATTGTGGTGAACAATCGCTCCTACCCTTTACCTTTTAGTTTTAAACGTCATTGCATATTTTGTCATTCAGCATTTGTGCTACACACATGAATGATATTTTAGATACTTTCAAGAGTTCTATGGTTTTTAACATAAGTCTTTTGTTCCAAGTCTCATTTTGAATATTTAATTAAAGTATTGCATAGACATAATATTTTTAAAGTGTATATTATTGCTATTTTTCATGAGAGTTAGCTGGTTCTTTAGCTGTCTGAAAATACATGAGAGAACATTAAATGCTGAAATGCATTAGCATCACAGTTTAAAATTTGCCATTTTCCACCCACAATACTCTCTACAGTACATTACCTGTGAAATATACACAAAGGTCTGTTCCAAAACTACTTTAATTCGTCCATCTATGCAGTGTTGCTCACATTACAAAGGATTTTTCCATAACAACACTCTCTTTGTGTGTCTGTCCAGTATGGGTTACTGTGTTCTGGTGGTGCACGGGCTGAACAGACTGAATTCAGTGGTCAGTCGGTGGGGAGCGGCTGCACTAACTGTGTCCATGCTGGTTGTCCTCCTCCTCTTCTCCTGGAAGACCGTCCAACAGAATGAGATCTGGCTCTCCAGAGAAGCCCTGTTCAGGTGTGTGAATGTGCAGATTCACTTTCTGCTTGAAAGATCCAGAATAAACCAGTTTAAGATGAAGGCTGGGTTTTGCAAAACGGTAGCTGGTTTTCTAGCTAGTCAAATCTGGTTTAGGTGATTGACTAGCTGGATTATCACCTGCAGAGGAGCTATTAGACTATCTTGATCTAGCTGGTAGATAATCTCAAGACAGTTAATGACCAACCAGAAACCATCTAACATGTTCCAGCTGTCAATTTAAGTTGATTTTCCAGAATGCTTGGCCAAGATTTTCTGTTTTATCAGATTTTATGTGCCATTTCTTGTGTTTTATCTGTTATTTTTCAGTGTTATTTTACACACACACACACACATATGCTGTATACAGTATATATACAGTATGTGTGTGTGTAATTTATATTCATTTTTATTTCAGTTTTAGTTTATTTTAGCACATCAAGTTAAACTGAATGAAAATTAGAAATTTTAATTAAAAATTAAGGTTGTTTATGTATTTTTTATTTTAGTTTATTTCAGGTAACAAATGTTTTTTTTTAATACAGTTTTAGTTAACTATAATAACCATGGTTATTTTTTAAGTTTTTAAAGTAATTAGCATGAAGGTTTCCATTTATTACATGTTTTGCATTTTTATATGCTTACATTTATATACATTTATATGCTTATGTGGATGGTTGACAAAATATTTTTTTAAGTAATGCATGTAATGTTAACTTTTGCACAATAATTTAATACTGATTGAAAAATGTTTCCTATAGATATTGTAATGGTCATAGACTTTTAGTTTGTTTTTCCCTGTTCCTGTTTTGTTTCTTGACCTAGACTGTGTCCGAAATCGCCCCCTATACCCTTAAATGGGGCACTATTTGAGGGAACAGCCATTTTTAGTGGTGTCCGAAACCATAGTGGACGTTCTCGAGTGCACTCATTCAATCCCACAATGCACTGCAAAAACGAGTGTACAACTGGTGCAAGCTCAACGGCTAGAGAATGCCCATAATGCACCGTGAGAGTCACGCGAATGAATTCCCGCATCTCGCCAGAAGATGGCGCCCGCAGCTGAATAATCAATCCGTTCATTTTTACAAAGCGCTCATCCATGGCGTACAGCATAATGTACAACACGGGTATAAATTCATTGTAAATTGATTATTAAATTGTTTGATTAGGGTTTATACATAATTTCCGTGACAGAGTTCAAGATAAATCCTTTAATCTTACTACTGGAGCTGCTAGTTTGCTAGTTTCAAATGATTAATAAACAGCAAGCACAAACTATGCAAAAGCGGCATTCCTTCCGGTGCACTCAGTGTCCGAATTCACTACTCGTTTTCATTCACTCCTTCTAGTGAACTGAATTAGTGACCTAATGTAGGGAATAGTGAATGAGGTTATAGGGGGCGATTTCGGACACAGCCCTAGTTTTCCATGCTCCCTTGATTAGTTCATTCTGTTCATCTGTGTTCATTAATCATCTCATTAGTTCCCTTATTTAGTTTCTGTATAAGTTCTCCCTGTTCTGTTCAGTTCTTGACCGGTTATTGTGAATTTTTGATATTAGATGTTGGTTGTGTTGCGTTTTCCCTGAGTTTCTCCAGTGTTTCTTCTGTGGATTTATTCAATTTTATGTAGTTTTAGTTTTTATTAACTATAATAACCCTTTTTTTTTTACATTTTTTTATGTGATTAACCATGAAGTTTTGCATTCTTTGGATTTTCATCCTTTCAAACTGTAAATACGAAATGTGTTTTCTTTCTCTGTGCCTTCTGGGTCCTGATCTATTTTCTTCCTCGTCCGTCAGGTCTGGCATTCAGACTTTACCTCACAATGCTAAAGTTCATTACAACTATGCCAACTTCCTGAAGGACAGGGGACGAAACCAAGAAGCCATTTACCACTATAAAACAGCCCTCAGGTAAGTGTGTGTATGTGGGCATGAGAGCAATTTGACACTGAATGGTTTTTCTGCTAAAGGAATAATTTCCAATTTCCTTAAATTCCAATACACCTTAATACCCCAGTTTCCTTCATACTTTTAATTAAGAATCAGTGCTTTCATTGACTGTTAATCCGTAAATTGCCTGTGTGTTTTGTATAGACTGTACCCTCGACATGCCAGTGCTCTGAATAATCTGGGCACCCTGACTCACCAGACTGAGGAGGCTGAAGTTTATTACAGGAGAGCGCTGAATATTAACCCTCATCACAACAGAGCTCTCTTCAACCTGGGCAACCTTCTGAAGTAAATACATAAATTCATAACCTTCTGAAGTAACAAATTGGTAACCCTCTGAAGTAAATACTATGGACACCCGTTTCTGCCACTGAATAAAAAATAAAAAGGTAATTTTCTCGCAATTCTGACACCTTTTTTTTCTCCGCAAATTATATATGCGAGATATAAACTATTTTTTTCTCCGTTATATCTCACAATTCTGACTTCTTACAATTGCAAGTATACCTCACAATTCTGACTTTATAACTCGCAATTGCTTGTTATAAAGTCAGATTTCCAAGATATAAACTCACAGTTCTGAGAAAAACGTCAGAATTGTGAGATGTAAACTCATAATTGTGAGGAAAAAAGTAAGAATTGTGAGCAAAAAACTCGCAACTACCTTTTTTTATTTTTATTCAGTGGCGGAAACAAGCTTCCATCAAATACACAAACTGGTAACCTTCTGAAGTAAAGACACAAACGCTATTGCAATATTACTTGTGTCCGAAATCTGAGAATGCTGCATTTGTGTGCCGTATGCCAAGGTTGGAAGGCACCCAGACACATCCAAATGGTGGATAGGATAAAAATAGTGTTTGATGTTGTGGTTCACAGAAGTAATTTTATGTTTTTTGTGCTGCTGCCTTCCGTTTCGGACACAGCCACTGTGTCTGTGCATATGAGGAAGAGGATGATGGTGTTATTGTTTTGCAGGTCTCAGGGGAAGGAGGAAGAGGCGGAGAGGATGTTGAAGGAATCTATTCATTTCGGTCCCCATTTTGCTGATGCCTACTCCAGCCTCGCCTCTCTATACGCTGACCAGGTCTTGCTCTCTGTCATTTGTTCTCGTTTTAGTAAATGAGGCACATACAAAGTGATCTTTTTGGTCTGTTTTTTTCTTTTCTTTTGCAATATCTTATAAAGGCCATGTTTTTTGTAAAAGGATTACTTATTTTTCCCCCTGGATTTTGTGTAGGGACATTCAAAAGAAGCAAATGAAATTTATACCAAGGGTATTGAGAACTGCCCCGACAGTTCTGACCTCCATAACAACTACGGTGTGTTCCTGGTGGACACAGGTGAGAAACTTCTAGAACCCTTTAAACTAGATCAACTCTGCCACGATGCTAGGGTCTTTAAATGGTTGCCAGGGCATTGCGCACGTTATATTTGGTTGATTCATTGTTGCTATGCATTTGCTAGGGTGTTCTAGGTGGTTGCCAGGGCCTTATGCAGTAGCTAAGAAACTCTGTGTGGTTGCTAAGGTGTTCTGGGTGGTTGTCAGGGTGTTATTATGCAGTTGCTGAGGTGTTTTATGTGGTTGGTTCCATGTTGCTAGGGTGTTCTATGTGGTTGCCTGGGCCTTATGCAGTAGCTAAGATGTTCCGGGTGGTTGCTAGGGTGTTCTGGGTGGTTGTCAGGGTGTTATTATGCAGTTGCTGAGGTGTTTTATGTGGTTGGTTCCATGTTGCTAGGGTGTTCTAGGTGGTTGCCTGGGCCTTATGCAGTAGCTAAGATGTTCCAGGTGGTTGCTAGGGTGTTGGTTGGTTTGTGGACACCGGGGTTACACCCCTACTCTTTACGAGAAGTGCCATGGGATTTTTAATGACCACAGAGAGTCAGGACCTCGGTTTAACATCTCATCCGAAGGACGGTGATTTTTGACATCCCATTGATTTTTGATGTCCCCATCACTATACTGGGGCGTTAGGACCCACACAGACCACAGGGTGAGCACCCCCTGCTGGCCTCACTAACACCTCTTCCAACAGCAACCTAGTTTTCCCATGAGGTTGAGACTGACCAGGCTCAACCCTGCTTAGCTTCAGTGGGCAACCAGTCTTGGGCTGCAGGGTGATATGGCTGTGGCTGTTCTGATGTTCTACTGAGGTTTTTTTATGTGTTGTTTCGTTCCATGTTGTTATGTGGTTGCTAGGGTGTTTGTATGCAGTTGCTAAGGTGATCTATGTGGTTGGTTCATTCCATGTTGCTATGTAGTTGCTAGGGGGTTGGTATGCATTTGCTAAGGTGTTCTATGTGATTGATTCCACATTGCTATGTGGTTGCTAGGGTGTTCTTGGTGGTTGCCGGGGCCAAATTGCTATGTGGTTGCTTAGATGTTATATGTGGTTGCTAGGGTGTTGGTATTAGCTTGACTCCATATTGCTGTGCAGTTGCTAGGGTATTTTGGATATTTGCTAGAGCGTTAGTATGCAGCTGCTAAGGTGTGCTATATGGTTGGTTCTATGTTACTATATGGTTTCTAGGGTGTTCTGGAGGTTACTAGGGCATTTACTAAGGTGTTTTATATGCTTGGTTAGTTTCACTTTGCTATGTGGTTGCTAGGGTACTTTGGGTAGTTTTCAGGTTAATGATTGCAGTTGCTAAGATGTTTAAAGTGGATAATAGGGTATTGGTATGCAGTTGCTAAGATGTTTTAGGTGGTTGCCAGGGAATTTTGTGCAGTTGCTGTCGTGTTGTAGGTGGTTGCTAGGGCGTTAGTATGCATTTGTTAAGGTGTTCTACGTGCTTGGTTCCATATTGCCATGTGGTTGCTAGGGTGCTCTGAGCAGTTCCCATTGGTATGCAGTTTTTAAGATATTCCTATGTTGTTGCTAGGATGTTTTAGATGGTTGCTAAGGTCCTCTGGACATTTACCAGGGTTTTTGTGTTCAGTTGCTCAGATATTCTGAGTGGTTTCAGTGCATTGTTTCATGGTTTTTAAAGTGGTTGCCAGGTCATTGCTAGATGATTGTTAGGGTGTTACTATCTCAAATCTCTAGTGCTTCATATCAACCACATAATTATACACAACCTATATATTACCTGTCTCTGTTTAGGTCATGGAGATCGTGCAGCCTTTCATTACCAGGAAGCGGTGCGTCTCAAGCCATCTCACTATGTTGCCATGGTGAACCTGGGTCGTCTTCTTCGCTCGTCCAATGACAATAAAGAGGCGGAGCTATGGTACAAAAGGTAAGATGAGATCAAATGATACCATTATCTAAACGGTGTATCCAGCTTGCACAACTGTAAACTAAATCACATGTGGGTGTGTCTCACAGGGCCCTGCAAGTGGTTCGTAAGGTGGATATCCTGACCCCTCTTGGGGCTTTATACTACAACACCGGTAGATATGAGGAGGCACTGGAGGTTTACAGAGAGGCAGCCACACTTCAGCCCGACAGCACTGATATCTGGCTCGCCCTGGTGAGATTATAGTCACTTTTTAGTCTAAAAAAATCCCACCATTTCCTTTCTCAGTCTTTTTTCCAATCCAACCAGTTAGGTTTAGGTTTGATATTGTTTTAAAGGGATAGTTCACCCAAAAATGAAAATTTGCTGTTATTTTGCTCACCTTCAGCCCATCCAAGATGTAGGTGACTTTTTTTTCTTGAGTAGAACAGTAAAGATTTTTAGCTGAAACTGGTCCTTGGTGATTCATAAAATGCAAGTCAGCGGCTTCTCGATTTTGAGAATAAAAAAAGCATATCATTTTATGAATCACCAAGGACCACGGTTTCAGCTGAAAATCTTCTTTACTGTTCTACTGAAGAAAAAACTCTACATCTTGATGGCCTAAGGGTCAGTAAATTAACAGCAATTTTTCATTTTTTGGGTGAACTATCCCTTTAATTGTCAGCATTGGCACTGGTCTTTGTAAACGGTTTGCTTGGAGTGTTTCAAAGAGTAGAACGTCAGCTTAATTGAGTCTCCACAGACCCTTCAGTGTGATTCACATCACCGCCTTAAGAAACAGAGGCCGGGACCTCTCAGGTTCCTTTCTGGTCGCTCTTTCATTCGCTCTTTCCCTTTTTAACTCGTTTTGTCTCTTCCCATCTCGTTGTCTCCACAGGTGCAGGTTTTAGCCATGGCAGGTCGCTCTGCGGAGGCCGAGAAAATGACCCTGGGCATCATTTCAAAGACCAGCAACTGCATTGAATGTTACCGCTTGTTGTCTGCCATCTACAGCAAACAAGGCAACCACACTGAGGTGCGTGTATGTGTCTTTGTGTGCATCAATTCATGCGCACTCCCTTTTATTACCCCATATTGAAACGGAAAAAACACAAACACAAGGTTTTTTTTCATCTCATTTGGGGCAATGAATCAATTCATCCCGGATCGTAATTTTGCCCCTACCCAATTTCGCCACTGCATTCAGCAGTTCAAAGCACATTTTATTGAATCTCAGACTAGAATAAATTGCATATAATTTCTTTTTATTACTCATGCCTTTACTCATTACTTTATTACTTCAGTTTAGCGGTTCTCTGCCTCAAAGAGAAATCTATATGCCTCCTGAGAGATGAAGAACCTCAGCAAGAAGAAGTTCAGCACTAGTTTTGAGCTTAATGAGTGTGTGTGTGTGTGTGTGTGTGTGTGTGTGTGTGTTTCAGGCATTGGATGCATTGAAGACAGCACTGCAGCAGGAGCCGTCAGACCCTGCTGTGAAGGCAGAGCTGCACTTCTCCATGGGCAACCAGCTCAGAGAGATGAACGAGCTTGATCGAGCCTTCCAGGTAACTACATCTGCAGCTGTCAATGTCAGGGAAGAGCTCTTCAAATATTCCCTTTCTTCACATTCTTGTTTACTATGTCTTAGCTTGCCTATAGACAGTTCACGGACCGATTGATGCATATCACACACAAAAATTGCAAGAGCTTTACCCAGATGGAAAGCTCTAATTTGATTGTCTAGATTTATACAAAATCCAAGAGTAAAGATATACAGGTTTTTATCAGTCCTCTGAGAGGATTTGATGTTTATTTTTTTGTTTCGATTGATTTACTTTTTACCTTCTATGAAAAGCATTGTATTTTTCATAAAGAGAGAAATATTTTCCATAAAGAAAATAAAGCTTTAACTTAGGACCATAAATATTTTTTACAACAATAAATTCTCAATAGCTTGTGTAAAAAAAACTAAAAAATCCTATAAATGTAATGTGAAGGAAGAAAATAATGAAACATTATTTAAATATATCAGTATGAATAAAATATTATAATATAATAATTATATTTTATTATTGTTTAAATAAAATGAAATATACCTATACTTTATCGACACGAATTGATAGGTGCAACAACAAACAACCACCCCCAAATAGTCTATAAACAAAGCATCAGGCTGTCTTTGAGTTCACATGAACAACGGTTAAAGTTACTCGTTGTCAGGCTACAGAAGAATACCATAATTCCTCCATTGAATTAGGCCTAAGACATCGAGAGTCACGCAGACCTATAACAACCCAGCCACAACACATAATTGCGAATAACATGCCTTACACAGAATCGACCACCGAGTCCAGCGTTTATATTTTTTCTACGAATCTTTGGGTTAACATGTACTAAACATGAGTGGAATTTGCACCGCAGCGCCCCCACACCTTGATGCTCATGACAAGAATAGCATGTATAGTTATCTTTATTGAAGTGAATTAGGTTTAATTCGCCGTCATGCATGAATGAATGATATTTTTGCAATTTTACACATAATAATCCACGATGATCACATTACACAAAACTGAAATTGCACATCAAAATAACACATTGTCAATATTTTTTGAGACCCCCCAAAATTTCACAAATCCTGTTTTCAGGGGAGCCCATGTTTTATTAAGGGGAGCCGAGCTCCCCCTAGCTCCCCCGTAGTTCGCACCCTGCATACATGTCAAGATATATATCAGTTTTGGTTTCAGGGTTATATCCATAACAATAAACATAAAAGACTGAGATTGGTTGTTTGACATGTAAATCAGGCCCCTTCCTGTTTAATTCTCGGTCAGAATAACCTGAAATATGGATCCATTTTGCTGATAGTCTGTCTACATGAGACTAAATGTTGGGTAATTGTGTTCTCTGCTGCTTGCTGTTTCTCTCACCTTCACACTGTTGCTTGCCAGTGCCCTGATACAGTCACCGGAACATCACCCATCTCTTTTCATCTCCAAATATAAACAGTCCAGACTTTGTCTTGCGCTGGAAGCTTTGTCTTTAACCTCGGTGTTTCTTAACATCCTGGCTGCCTTAAGGGGACTAAGTTTCTTCGGCAGGATTTCTGATTAGCACGAGGACTGTTTTGGTTGCATTCTTCGATCCTGGACTCATTCCAGGTCTCCCGCTAATATTTGGCCTGTAGTTCTACTTTTATTTAGACCACAAAAGGACAGACGAGAGCAGGCTGGTCTCAGGTTTACATAATTCTGCTATCCAGTTCAAAGCTCGGTTATAAAGCCCTGAACAAAAAGGCTTTTTGCGGTATTTCAACACCACATCTGCGGTAGAGCCAGACTGTTAAATGCGCCTCCAGTGCTTTTTTTTTAATCTTGAATGGATCGTGTTTCTTACATGGCCCAAAACTCTTATAAAAGGTTGAATCTCACTGGTGGTTTAATACTGTTGAATTCATCACTGGCTATATCTCATGCATATACCATATATAATATGTCATGTGTTGATCTAATGTTTCCAGAGCTACAAGCTTGCTGTTGAGCTCAAACCTGACCAATCACAAGCCTGGATGAATATGGGCGGCATTCAGCATATCAAGGTATGATGGCTTAGTTTTGAGGTCTGATGAAAAATGATAAGAAATTTCACCACAAAATTAAAAGGAAAAATATATTTTGCATAAGGAAAAAAATCGAAGGCTTTGGTTAGGATGAATAACTGACATTATTTTCAAGATAATATTTTTTCAATAGCTTGTAAACAAATTCCTTTTACTGTAATGTGAAGGGAAACATAATGATACATTATATAAATATATATTAATACAGGATCATAAATAATTGTG
This sequence comes from Sinocyclocheilus rhinocerous, assembly GCF_001515625.1. Classification (NCBI taxonomy): domain Eukaryota; kingdom Metazoa; phylum Chordata; class Actinopteri; order Cypriniformes; family Cyprinidae; genus Sinocyclocheilus; species Sinocyclocheilus rhinocerous. Next base: position 1,024,635 of record NW_015624564.1, on the reverse strand, counting down.
ACATTATTTTTGTGATAATATGTTCTCAGTAGCTTGTATAATAAATTCCTATTACTGTAATGTGAAGGAACACATAATGAACGTATATAATAATTAAATTTTATCATGCTTAGTAATACAAATTAAATATGAAAAAAGTAAAATATAATAATGTTAATAATTAAAATTTAAATATTAAATAACAATTAATATGCCATTTAAAAATATGTAAAACACAATTGTGAAAAAATGAACCAGTATGGTCTCATTTTATATAAAAATATATTTTAAAATGGGATACATTTTCTTGAGATACAAAATTACATAAAATAATTTGTAGTGAATTGTATCTTTTGTTTTCAATTAAGCATACATTTATTTAAATGTTTAAATTATAATAATTTATAATTTAAAGCATAAAAATCATGTTAATATATTAATAATTTAGTCACAGTTTGTTAAAACCATTAAAAAATAATTTAAAAACCATTCTAAATTTTAAAAAAAAAATCATTGAGTTTTATTACTGTATTACAGTAATAATGAGATTTTTTTTAAGTAAAATTATAGTAGTGACACTTTAAGGTCCTATTAGTTATTGTTGGTTAGTGATTAACTAACATGAAGTAACAATGAGCAAAACATTTGTTGCAGTATTTATTCATCTTTCCTAATACTAGTTAAAAAAATACATCTGATCGTTGTTAGTTCATGTTAGCTCAGGTCCATTAAATAATATTAACATATACAACTTTTGATTTTACTAACATATTAGTAGATGTTGTAATTATCATTAACTACAAGTAATAAATTCTTTAGAAGTATATTCATGTTAACTAATGTTAACAAATAGAAACCTTATTGTAAAGTAGGATCAAAATTGTCACAATGCATATATAAATTCTTATTTATTCCTTTTGATTAGATGAAAAATGACCTGGACATTTTCTCATGCCATTGTAACCTGAACTGTTGTGTGCTTGTTTTCGATTATTTATTTATTTGTATTTTTTTAGGGAGACTATGCAGCAGCAAGAATGTACTACCAAAGAGCTCTTCTCCTCTCACCCGGCTCCAAACTGCTGAAGGAAAACCTGGCCAAGCTGGACAGACTAGAGAAAAAACTCCAAGGGGCCTAGAGGAACAGCGTGACCTGAACTCAACTGTCAGACAAATGATGAAGGACAAGCAACTGAGAGACAGAAGGGTGAAGAGAAGGGCCGAACTAAGATATGCAAACTACGGTTTGGACTCAGGAGATGATTAATGACCGCTTCCTTCCCCTCTAGAGTTTACAGAGAGGCTCTAGGATTGAACTAATCCAAAAGACTGAATTTTTTAGCCTCTACATCCAGGGCTGGTACCATTGACCTCAACACATCACTGCAGTATCTCACAGCAACATATTTCAGAAGTTCTCATCATTTTCCCCATGTGTCGTCCCAAGACGAGCACTCAGACCAGCACAAATTGAGCGTTTGTTGTTCTTGTTTTAATCGGAGCAGAGGGTACCATCTCTGAGAGGGATTTTTTCAGAGCCGTTCCACTCGACCACTGCAGCTCCGTTCTGCTTCGCTGGCTGCAAAACCTCAGAAAGCATTTCAGACAAATGCTGTGAGTTATTAAATATGGCAAGCCGTCTACTGTGTTCCATGAACACGGCTGATCAGTTGTAGGTGGTCTGCTTGCATTTTGTTTTTTTCTCTCACAAGGATTTTGTGAGTGATTTAAATGAAGGAAAAACGTGACAGAGTCGTTCATCATGTGCTTTAATTTGATCTTTTATCTTGTTCATGCATCAATATTGTGGAATGTATCTTGGACTAAAGGCATATTGACCTGTGCAGTGAATTACATATCATTTTTATCCTCATAAGCTATAATACTGAAGTCTCTTTAAATTGGAATTACATTATCATACATAATGGCGTATCCTTGAACTAGGTCATTAAATGGATTTTAGTCCATATTTTCGGTGGCCAGAATTTGTTATGCGGTACTCTTGATTATACCGAAATCTTTGCACTTACATTTCGTTGCCATAGGAACTGTTGTCAAGAACTTTTCTTGAATTCAGCAGCAGCCGTGCTAAACATGTCATAGCAGAAACCAATGTGAAGTAATGTATGATTATTTAATAAATATTATCCAATACCAGTGAATGTGTGCTTGTGGTTGAAGATGCTGATATTGCTCTGGGTGGGCAATTATGTATGCAATCACTTTTTATCAAAATAGCTGTCCAAGGCCAGGTGTTAAACTACCCATACACACAGAAATGCATTGTTCTGTAATTCGGTATACATCCCACTTTTTTTAAAATCATCATTAAAATACACACAGATCTGGTATAGAAAAGGATTTAGCAAGACAGTCTTTGCTTCTGAATTTGCAATATGATTCACATTTGATTTCATCTAACCTAACAATATTTTTCATCTCAGACACTGGTACATGAGAGAATGCTGCATGATCTTGAACGAGACAAACAGCTATTTCATATTTAAACAGCTTTTGCATATTTAAACATGTTACAAGTGTAAATATTGCTTTTAGAAGTGCTCTGAAAATCCATGTTTACTGAGAATGCACAAAAACATTGTGAGAATGTAAAAAGAGAAAATGAAATGGCATAAATGGATTAAATCTGAAAATATAGGTTTCATTTTATATATATATATATATATATATACATACATACAGTGTGTGTATTGTGTTATTATATTATATTGTTATTGTAATGAAAAGATGCAAATGAGGCTTTTTCACTAGTGGTCACAGACTATAATGACGTTTTAAATTGAGTTGTCTGAATGAATGATACAGTTAAGCATATGGTAGGCTTTTCCATATGAGACACATTCTTTTATCAAACAATGGAAATTAGTAATAAAAACACTGTGACTAAAGTTTAGTATCCTGGTGTGACTAGCCAGAACAATGATGCAGATTGGTTTAGACGCTCACTTTTACTTTCTGCGTGTATTTTCAGCAGTGCATTATAAATATAATGTCAACAGATTGTTGCAATAATGGAAGATTTGTTGTGCAAAACATGGAAGTAAATTACAATTTCGATCCACAGGGCGTGTAGTTTAACGCGCGAAAGCTTGGATCTGTGCTGACCTCTAGTGGTGAAACTCTGAATTATTCCCTTTAGTTAATTAAGTTCTGATGGCGCCACAGGTGTATATTTTCTGTGCGTGTTGCTGTCTTGCAACGCCTTTTGTAAGCTTCTCCGCTCATTTTTAAAAACACATTTGTGAACATGCATAAAAAGTATTTATTTATTTTAATGCTCTCTCTTAATTGGACAAAGGCCGACCCTGGTGAGACTCAGCTACTTAGGAAACATGTCTCAAGCTGTTGTTTGTGAACTCATGTTACCTAAGATTTGAATAACTTGCCTTGTTCATGTGATTTCCTACGTCATATAGTGTATTATTTCTTTTAAGATGCTAAAGAGAATCCCAATAGAGGTACTTCAGCTGAGACAAACTGCATCTTTGGCAATGGATGTTATGGTAAGGCTGAGTTCATAATGTATTACTTCTTCCGCTGGCCTGCAAATATGATTCCTCGCACTGTTTTTCAGACCAGGCTGGTATTCGTGCCTTCATCCCAGAGAAGGATGAGGAGGAGAGCCGGATTATAGGTGGGCAGGAGGCATGGGCACATTCATGGCCGTGGCAGGTGTCCCTGCAGTACTCAGAAATGCCAGCCTGCGGGGCAGCCATCCTCGACCTGCGGTGGGTTATTACCGCCTGCCACTGCTTCAAACGGTAAGCCCACCGGCACTTGTCTATAAAACCTCTATGAGTGCAAATATGTGTCTTAAAACCAAAATTCATGTTTGTGAACAGTTATAAAAAGGCGTCACTGTGGAAGGCAGTGGCTGGAATGCACAATTTGGAGAATATGAATGAATCCTGCCATCAAGTGAGTGTCTGTGTGTGTTTATTTACATCTCACACCCTTCTAATGTGGATCTTTTGTTTTAATTTATACCATTTTAATTTGTATAACTCCCTTGTGTTTTATTTAAAGACTGTAGAGGTGGAAAATATCATCTCCCACAAGGGCTACAACCAAAAGACAAACGAGAATGATATTGCCCTGGTGAAACTGCAGAGTCCCCTGCTGTTTAATGAGTGTGTGAGGCCTGTTGGCATCTTAAACAATGACTTGTCCCCTCAGGAAACCTGTACTGTCACCGGCTGGGGCGCCATCAGAGAGAGTAAGGCCCTTAATAGCAGGAATATGTTAACCTTGTCCTGTATAACCTGTGTAATGGGCTTCATAGGTAGTGGTTATATGTGATTAGATGAATTTGTCTCTTTATAGATGGGCCTCGTGCCTCCAGACTTCAAGAGGTCAATGTAACTGTTTTTGAGCCACAAACATGTAACAAATATTACAGAGGGAAAATGCTTAAGTTTATGATGTGTGCCGGAGCAGAGGAAGGCGGAATGGATGCATGTCAGGTAAACATTTGCATTTTTTTTTTCTGACAAATACCTGAAGAGTTACTTCATGTCAGTCAGTGACATGATGCTCTTTTTTGTTCTATTAATTAATTTATTAAAAAATGTGATATACATAAAGTAAAAATATCAGGGTCATACAGCTACCCTGATATAAGGAAGAATAAAATTAAGTAATTTCTTTATTTTTATTTCTTAGAAAAATATGTATAGGAATTATTAATAAAATAGAATAATAATTAAAATATAAAAATATGTATAAATAAATAAAGCTTGTCTGCTGAATCAAAGCCATGTGATTAATATGATTAATATTAATAATCACATTAATAAATGATTAATATTGAATTAAGTGATATTAATAATGATAATCATATTATTATTATTAATGTAATATTAAATTATGTATAAAAAACACATCATAATCATCAAAATATTGTTTATGAAATATTATTATAAATATTTATAAATAAAACTGGTCTGCCAAATCATAGCCATAAACCTTTTATAATAATAAAAAAAAAAAATTATTATATAAAAATAATATAATGGTGATAAAGTATACGTGTGTGTGTATATGTGTCAAGGTCAGTTAGACCTTTTATGACGGCAATGTTAGTTTAGGTTGTAAAATGTCATGTGGTGCGGCTGTCCAAATAGCTTAATGACATTTATGAATGATTAATTAATCATTTTAAACAAGATTTTTCCTTTTCCTTTATTGTGAACACTCATTGACCCCCTCTGGATCAGGGCGACTCTGGTGGGCCCCTCTCATGTTTCACAGATGATAGGTACAAGCTTGCTGGAGTGGTCAGCTGGGGGGTCGGGTGTGGTCGGGCCCAAAGACCAGGGGTCTACACCACATTATACCACTACAAGCAATGGATCGAGTCTTCAATACTTGGTATGTACTTTCAGATTTCAGTGATGTGTCAGTGGCTGCTATTTTTTTTTTGCTTGTATTATATAGGTGAACTCGTTTCTGACGACTCTGGAGCAGATTCAACTGGTAAGAGACTCTTGTACCTCATCATGTAACTTTTCGATTGCTTTAGTCATCATTCATGTCCATTTCCATGTCGTGTCTTCAGTGCAGTGTGGTCAGGCCAAAATTGAGTCCTGCCAACTCCCCGGTGACTTGGCGCAGGTGGTGTCCTCTGTGGATGGCACATTCAAGGTGGAGAACATGAGCGAGGCATGTGCGAACTCCTGGCCGTGGCATGTCAGCCTCCAGAGCCACGATACGCATTACTGTAGTGGCGTCCTCGTTCACCCCCGCTGGGTTCTTGCACCGCGCCATTGCCTTCCCAGGTAAGCCCGATGAGTTTAATGATCTACGTTCAGCATTTGTCCCTCAGTGATGCTCTGACAGTTTGTCCCACAGTGCTGGAGATGTTGTGGTCTTGGGAGCTCATGACCTGAACTTCATGTCGGGTCAGACTGCAGCTGTGGAAAGCGTGCAGAGTTTGGCTTACGATGGCAGCTTCCCACCGGCCTCCGATCTCTCCATGATCCGCTTATCTGTCCCAGCTCGAATCGGTATAGAATCACATGACCTTATCTGTTTTTCATGAGATCCTGCTCAACAATCAGAGTTGTACAGCTTAACGTTTGCTCCATCCAGGGCCAATGATATTTCCGGTGTGCATAACAGATAAAGATGATGAAATGGTTAATGAAGATAACTCATCTTGTGTGACAACTGGTTGGGGAACAAGAAAAGCTACCTGTGAGTTAACAGTGTTCAGCATTAAAACCAATATAAAATAGCATTTTCAACCCAGTTTACTTTCATTTTATTTTCAATATATTCAACAAACCAATTGTTCTATGTAGGTCATGGACGGTTGTTTTTATTTTATCATTTCATTTGATTTTTATTATTATTTTTATTTTTTCCATCCATCCATTCTCCAAACCACTTGTCCTATGTAGGTCATGGATTTTGATTTTATCCCCATCCATTTGTTCTATTTTTTCCCATCTATTCTCCAAATAGCTTGTTCCATGTTGGTCATGGATGGTTATTTAATTTAATTTTCTTTCTTATTTTTTTGATTGATTTTATTTGATTGATTGATTGATTTTCCATCCATCTGTTCTCCAAACCACTTGTCCCATGTACTGTTGCATGGATGCTGGAGCTTGTCCCATATTCTTGTGCCAAAGGCAGGGAAATGTCTTGGATGGATGGTTATATTATTATTTTTGATTTGATTAATTGGAGGAACATGCATTGCTAAGTCATGCACAAGAAGACCAGAAACCTATTTTAAGTTAATGGGGTGAATCTTGAGTTCATGTTGACTTTACATCTGAAAATATGGAAAATGAATGATAAATGGAAACACCACAGTTTTCTGTGAAATATTTATTGTCCATTGCTACTTTGTACTTGCTCCTTCCTCAAACACATGCTAACATTTTCTTTTAGTAGTTATGTTTTATTTTCCTCATATTAGTGGATCTGCACCCTGATATTCTACATATGGCCAGAATTAAGCCTCTTTCTGAGAAAGCCTGCATGACGGGCTGGGGTGACCGTTTCAACATGAAATCCCTCCTATGTACGGATGCAGCAGCCTCCACCTCCTGCTTGGTACAGTCTTACAGTAGTTTCAACAATCACTATTCACATGCACATGTCCTGGTCACTTAAATTCTTTGTTATATAGGGGGACTCTGGCGCACCCCTTATGTGTGAAAAAAATGGGGTCTACTACCTTGTAGGACTAACAACATGGGGCGGCAAGAAATGTGAACCTCGGAAACCGGCTGTGTTCACTCGAGTGTCGGCCTATCACTCATGGATACAAACTTTTATCAGAAATGCCTAAAATCTTTAATAAAGCTATATTAAAATATTCATTAAACTCCTTGTGTGGCTTGTTGTCATGTTGTTTGCAAAGCAATACTTTCTTTAATCACGTTTTATGTATAAGCAAGAAAAAATGACCCATTTAACTTTATATAAAAGTTATTTTCAGGTTTCATAACTTGCTCGGAAAACTAACAATCATTATTTGACGCTTGGCTAGTTGTTCTGCTTTCGAAATTATATTGTGACGTTCACCCATGAGCCACAAATTCAAACTAGTGAACAAATCATTTTAAATAGAATCTTTAAGTGAATCGATTGAACCGGTTCAAAAATTGATTCATTTTCGAATCGGTTTCTCGAATCACACTCTCTTTTTGGTTTTCTGACATACAAAACAGTCACTGTAAATTCATTTTAGTATGATTAAATGAAAATGATATTTAGGTTTTAAACGGCTCTTTGTAACGTTTTGGTTTTGGAGAATTTTGTTGGAATGCCAGGGACCGCGTGATTACGTAAGGACGTAAAAGAACCGAATGAGCTGTTCAAAAGAACCGATTCTCGGAAGAGAATCGGACTTACCATTACTAATTCAAACTCCACCCCTCCGATTCCACTTCATTTTTCCAATGAGCTTCAGCTCTCGAATCACCCGAAACAAAGTGGCACCTCATCCCTCCAGCAAGCCGCCAAGATGGGGGAAGTAAAAACGCCCAGACAATGGTTCTTGTGGAGCATTGCACTTATTTACGTGTGTGCTTTTGCATCCATCTACGTTCAAATACCAGGTAGGGAAGTTAATGTGTTATTTGCAGATGGATGTTTTGCGGCTATGGTGGATTTTGGGTGCGGCACTAATGAGTGGTTGCGTTTACACTTGAACTTAAACTGTGTTGTGGAATGTCGGCGAAAACAAAACGGATTTCCTTTGATTGATTGATTGATTCATTCATTCATTCATTCATTGGCGCTAATCGTTCGTTCACCTGCAAAATCGTGTCACGGGGATCATTCTCACTTTTCAGTTCAAACTTTTGAAGGACCTCGTGCACAAACAGCATCTCCATGATGAAGGAGCAGAGCTGAATTTGCGCAGTAGACTTAATATTTTTAAATGAGATTTCTGAACTTCAAGATAACTAGACATAATGCCCGAATGAATAGAGCAGCACTGCTTCAATTCCTCCACATGTGTTGATATTTGGGAGCCCCGCCAGTTAGTGCTGAGTGCGCACTGTAGTTACCCGTCATCACTCAGGGGCCTATGAGCTTTTTAACGTTTGATGCATATGCCATGTGTATGGTGTGTTCAAGCCTTTTTTTGTTAAACTGCTGCATGTACTGTACCAACACATTTCAAAGTGTCAATAAGCTCCACTCAGCCCGTGTACAAAGAATCACCTCATCCAGTTTAAAAAGCTCTCACCTCTAAGCATTGTTACTCATACATTTGCAATGTGTTACCAAGTGCAGGATTACACACTCTCTTTCTCTCTGTAAATATGCATGTATGTGTGCGTGCATACACGGTATAGACTGGGTGGGTTTATTTCTGTATTGGCACATACCTCAAAGTTTTTGCTGCAAAAAAAAAAAATGCAATTTAACGTTTGCACCAGAATAGGCCAAGAAAAATGGCAATAATGAAAACACATTGACCTTTTGTGAAGGCATTCCCCAGTAGTAATGTTGTCATACTCTATGGGGTAAGTTGTCACGATGGATTTTATAATAGGCTTTTTGGAAAATAACATGTATTATATGCAATTTCATGAACTGCAACTGTAAAGGTACTGTACAAAAATAGCAAATTGTGTGTATGTATATAATATTTTCTGTATATAATGTGTGTGTGTGTGTGTGTGTATACATATACATACATACATACATACATACATACATACATACA
>NW_015624564.1:1001403-1015421 GCF_001515625.1 Sinocyclocheilus rhinocerous | reverse complement strand
TCATTTTAACATGAGTTTAGGAACTGAATAATAAAAAGGAAAAATACAACACTGCTTAGTATTTACTCTATGAATTCAATATGCACTGATTCTTATTTAAGCTACAAAAGTTATTTAGGTAAGAGCAGTGAGTGATTTTCTCTGTCTTTTGTTCATGGCCCCAAATATTGCAAGCCGTAGCGATATGCACATATGTGCGATATTTCGATAATTTCGATATATTGCACAGCCCTAGTTAGAGCCCAGTGTTTGTTCATTACAAAAAGCTGAGTACTGTCAAATCTGGCCACAAGCAAACTGTGTTGCTCACAGATAAAGGAAATCATGTGCACTGAATAATAGCTCTCTTCCCGTTGGGTTGTTTGACTCCCAACTGTTCATGTTTAGCACTCAGCAGAAGGGGCATTTTCAGAGTTTCAGTTCCTGCAAAAATATTTTCCAATCAGAGCTAAACTCAAGGTCTCAGTGATTATGCATGGAGTCTTTTCCCTCCCGTGGGAAACGATCCTCTAAGGCAGTGTGCCTGGAGGAGCCGCTTGTGGCAGAACTGGGTCTTTTGCCAAAATGGAATAATTCAAAGAGCAACCGTGAGTCATACGTTGGCACTGCCACAATACACGGCCTGTTCTCTAACTCAAACCAGCCTGCTATGCGCTCACTCTTGCTGTGGCTTGCATGCCAAAAATGTGGATATGCAACTTTGCAACCTCTGCCAACCGCCATCCACCTTAAGAGTTCAGTCACATTAAAAATTAGCTCAGTTTGTCAACGTTCTGTAACCGTGAAGTAGTATTTCCTGATCTCTCTGTACTCTACATCTGTCTGTTGTTCACTAACTGTTAGCAAGTAGCCTAAAGGAGTATTTCACAGTGCACCTGTTTGCATCCAGTGGTATTGCAGTGTTTAGGGCATCTGGGGTGTCTGTACTTGAGGCATTAAAAAGTCACAGGACGGGTTTGTTTCGCTCATGGTCATGGCAGTGTGCACCTGTGGTGTTCTGTTGAATGAATGTTTACATGACGCTTGATGCTTTGTGCTTTTACTGTCACTGAGCAAACACAACTTATTATTGTGTGCAGACCTCGAGTGCAGTCTGTCACCACCGGCGGCATGGCGCAGTGTTTCTAATCGGCACATTTGCCCAATGAAATATGATCTGTTTTTTTTCTTTCTCCATATTGCCACCTTTTTATGCCTCACTCATCAATTCAGCTTTAAAGTCAATATTAAATGGCATTCGGACCTCGTCTTACTTCCAAAAGGATATTTATTTATTGATTGATTTATTGATTGATTGTACAGGAGTATAGTTATATTAAAAACATCCATCCGTCCATCCATCCAACCACCGTAGGGTAGTGGAGATGCTGGAGACTAATAGTTATAATAAAAATATAGTTTGGCAACATATTTATTATTATTATCATTATCATTATGTTTACATAAGTATAGTGGTTATAATAAAAAATAGCTGGCTAAATATTTATTTATTTATTATGTTTACATAATTATAGTTGTTAATTATAGATGTTATAATATAGTATAGTATAGTATAGTAGAAATAAATATATTTTTATGTATTTACTTGTTTACTTATTTTATTGGTTTATTATATTTATTTATTTAGTTATTTATGTTTTACATATATGTACAAGTACAGTCATGATAAAAAATATTACATATAAACATTTATTACAAATGTAGTGTTTTTATTTATTTATTTATTTACAACACAACTAGCTATAGGTCGGCATCTACACATCTCATTCAGAAGAATCAATTAATTAAATAACGTTACGGTATTCATCAAGTAAAAAATAACTTTTTTAACTCTTTTTTTTTTTTTTTTACCAATCCATTAAAATAGCCATAAGAGTCATTCCTTTATGAATCAGACCACATTGGTTGTGCTGTATGTTTGTTTTTTTTATTGAAATTGAAAGTTGTTTCAAGGCCATATTATGTTATTACATTTTGATATGTAAGCAATGCAAGATAACGCAAATGTCAATTGAAAACAATGTTTTTAGAATAAAGCAGGCCAATATCATAGATCAACAATGTGCATAGTTATATCATGCACAATAAGACCAAGAATGATCAAAATTGACTAAGCCTGCATCTGTTTGTGTTTCTGTACAGGTTTGTATGGAGACGAGGGTATTCTCCCTGTGCGCCTGCAGATGCCAAAAGAGCAGCGGCCCCTGCTGGAGCAGGAGTCCCTTCTGTGTCTGGGGCCGTCTCTGGGTCTGGCTCCCCAGCACACCTTGGAGCTCATGTGCCTGCTTGGAGTGGCACTAGGCCTGGGCGCCGTGCTGCTGGAGCCCCTGAGAGACAGTCTGATCTACCTCTGCCTGCAGGCCCTCTACCTTTCACTCTATAATGTCAGTATAATGTCCTTTTATCTATTGTCCGCCATGGCAAAAGCTTCTTTAAAAGGCTTATGACATTGTAGTCTCTGCGGAAACGTAATTGAGTGATGACAGTATATGTTTTGTTTTATAGGTCGGTGGAGACTTCCTCCACTCTGAATGGTGAGTTTCACAATTTGTCATGTATGACTTGCATTTTGACCTACTGTGTCTCATTCTGTATAACCGACACAGCCGTAACCGCTTGTTTATTTCTCCATCGTTGTTGAGGCTCTAATTGGGGCATTTACAAGTCAAATTCTCTGCAGCAGAAAGTCCGCGAGGGAATGAGAGGGAAAACTGGCCACAAACTTCACTGCCTGCCTATTAAATTTAATGTGATTACAGTCCATTTGATTACTATTCCGTTAGTGGACTATGTGCTTTTGATGATTAATTGATGATTAAATGGGCAAAAAGCTGACTTGCGTTTAAAGAACCCCAGCCATATCCAGGAACAACAATAAAGAGACTTGTGGGTGGGCTCTTTGAATTTGGCTGGTAAATAACCACCCAAAACACCTATCAACTGCATAGCAAAGTGGTAAAATCATTCCGAACACCTTGACAACTGAATCATGATGGCCTGACAACAACCCACAATGCCTTAGCAACACAACTGCAAGTTTCTTACAGGCTAACACCACAGACTTTCTTGAGTTTGTAATTGCGTTTGACTGTTTGTGATTGGTTCCATTGCTCTCATAGGGACGTGCTGCTGTTGGAGGCTGGGGTTCTGGCTGTGCTTGTAGCTCCGCTGGGTTTGCTGTGCCGTCACTCCTCTTACAGTTATCATGACCCTGTGAGCTTCTGGTTGACCCGTTGGCTGTTTTTCCGGCTGACCTTCTGCACAGGTGTGAGTAAGCTGGCCAGCGGCGACCCTGCGTGGTATGACCTGTCAGGTAAAATGAATCATTTTTAACATTATTTATTCTGTATTGATTGAGATCAGTTTATTTGTGCTCGTCATATCGCCCACTTTTATTCATGAGGAAATCTTATACAGCACTGGAAATTCACTTCCCAAATGATTTATAGATCATGTTACATCCATTAGTATAAGGTTTTGTTAATCTAGGAACTTAAATACTGAAAGGACCAATGTTTATTAGAGTGAATATTTCTTTGAATTTGCATGAAGTAATGGTGAAAATAGCCAAGAACTATTTTTGTGTGGGAAAAACTGACTCATCTGTAGATTACAGTGTTTTGAAAACTCGAGCATCTCTTTTGCAGCACTGAGTCATCATTTGGAGAACCAGATGAACCCCACTCTTTTGGCCTGGTACATCCATCAGCTTCCTGATTGGCTGCTGAGATTAGGAGCAGTGGTTGTGTTGCAGAGCGAAATCACTGTTCCTCTTGTGACGTTCTTTGCTCCCATTCGGCGTTTGAGACTGTTCGGCTTTTATGTTCAGGTTTGTTGCATGTAGTATTGTGTGTGTGTGTGTGTGTGCATGTGCATGCCTGCATTAAAAGATATCTGCATCCCTCTTGTTGAAAATATGAAGAGTGGATCTAAATGTAATGTTTTTTACCGGCCCTACTACAATTTTATTCATGTTTTTAAGTTAAGTCCACCTAGAAATGTATTTCCACAACTTGACATCTCAAATAGCATGCATATTTAAATGGAATTGTGTGTTATGAAAGATTTTATGTAGTAGTTGTTCTAATGTTGTTGTTTTTTATTGTGATATTTTATTATTAGCTTTTAATAGGATAATTTATTAAAATAATCAGATGTATATGAAATAAAGAAATAATACAAAATTATGAACCAGTGTATATATAAATATAATACACACTATATATATATATATATATATACAGTGGGTACGGAAAGTATTCAGACCCCCTTAAATTTTTCACTCTGTTATATTGCAGCCATTTGCTAAAATCATTTAAGTTAATTTTTTTTCCTCATTAATGTACACACAGCACCCCATATTGACAGAAAAACACAGAATTGTTGACATCTTTGCAGATTTATTAAAAAAGAAAAACTGAAATATCACATGGTCCTAAGTATTCAGACCCTTTGCTCAGTATTTAGTAGAAGCACCCTTTTGATCTAATACAGCCATGAGCCTTTTTGGGAAAGATGCAACAAGTTATTCACACCTGGATTTGGGGATCCTCTCCCATTCCTCCTTGCAGATCCTCTCCAGTTCTGCCAGGTTGGATGGTAAACGTTGGTGGACAGCCATTTTATATATATATATACTGTATATCATATTTCTCTGATACTGACATTGATTCTGAAATGGCATTAAATAATTAAAAACGTTTAGAGTGCATTACTAAGTTGAAGGATAAGTCATTTTTTTCTGTAGTAGTACACAATGTGACAGTTTAAACTTGAAATATTCTTTTAATGAATTGTTGTTGGTCTGCAAGACTTTTTCACTTATACCTCTTTTTTTTTTATACCATTTTGTCAGCTGTTTCTCCAGCTCTGCTACATCCTCACTGGTAACTGCAGCCTTCTGAACCTGCTGAGCATCACCCTAAGCTTCTCATTGCTGGATGATGATCATTTCAACTCCAATTCTGGTCCAAAGAAGAAGGGCCAGGAAAAAAAGCCTAGAAGTATGACCACATATCTCTAACTTATCTTTTGTGCAGTCATGTCTGATGGGATAGTCAAGACTTTCACTAATGATCTGATTTAAAGGGACAGTTCACCCCAAAATTTTGTCATTAATTACTCGCCCTCGTTTCATTCCAAACCCGTAAGACCTTTGTTCATCTTCAGAACACAAATTAAGAGAAGAGAAAAAGACAAAGAAGAGAAAGAGAGATGAACGAAGGTCTTACGGGTTTGGAACAACATGAGGGTTAGTAATTAATGACAGAATTTTCATTTTGGGTGAACTATCCATTTAAAAGGCTCATTAATAGATCTCAGTAAAAATGCATTTAAGTTGATGTTAATTAAATCTGTTTGTTCTGTCAGTACCACACTTGTGTTCACACTTCTGAGCTTTTATTTAGTGTATGTCTGTGTTTTTTAGGCTACGGCCAGGCCTTGGTCTCTTATTTGACGCTGCTGGTGGAGTTGGCTGTCTACCTGTTCATCCTGTACTGTTCTATTACTCTCTTTAAGATACAGATTAACTGGGAAGAAAAAACACTGTCATCCAAAACAAGTGAGTGAGACTTTAAATGAAAAATCTAAAATTGATTTGGAGAAGTGCTGATGTTTCCTTTAGTTTGGTAATACAGTAGAGTTATAAATGTGAGTACAAACTTAGAATTGAATTGTTTTGTGAAATGTTAGGATGAATCTCATGGAGATTTGTTAAGGTTATATTTCAATCCAAAATCAGAAGAGATATCTTGAATAAAAAAAAAAAAATTCATGACAATTAATGAGAAATAATCAATAATACTGTAATCCAGAATCCAGTTTGAACACAAACATTTGCATAAATTACAACTAAATACTACCATGAAGTATAAATACAAAAATAAAATATTGAATATTTAACTTATAAAGAATTTTTATATAGAATATATAAAATAGTTTTGACATTATATTAATGAGATTTGTTTAGTAAAGTTTATTTTGCAAAAAATTAATTTTCTTTACATTTCATATGCAAAAAAAAATATTTGCAAGATTACTTTTTTTCTCTTTTCTTTTCTTTTGAAGTTGAGGTGAAATATGAACCCAACATGTTCTTTGCAAATTTTGGGAGATACATCTGATTGACCTGCTATGCCTGATGTGGTGGTGTTATTAAAGATGTTTTGTGATATGAAACGTATTCCGTTTCAGCCAACATGTTCTTTCTCAAATCAAAATATGGCCAGCAAATACATCAGTTAGTTTAATTATTATTTAATTCATTACTGTCCTATTTATTTCTGAACTTTCTTTCAGGTTTCAATCAAAAGGGATTTGATGCGTTTCTGGAGGTTTTTCAGGAGCTCACTATCTGGATTGGTGTCCTGTCGTTCACCTGGGAAGCGGTGTCTGCCATGCTCAAGTAAGCTTAATCAGGAATGTTTATGAGATGTTTTTGTGTGTACAAAAAGTAAAGATTTAGAATTTCAGCCTATGATTTTGCCAAAGTCCATTGTTGCAAGAGACAAGCCAAGAAATCTCCCTTCTGTTTCCTCTGTCAGTTGTGTGTGCACACGAGGTATTGCCAGCAAGCTCTGGTCTCTCCTTCAGTGGGCGGTCATCACAGCGGCTGCTGCGGCCGTCTTTGCCCTCAGTGTGGTGAGTTACATGTCCTACATCTGGTTGCAATTGCAATATCACAGTTGATTTGTGATTTTATTTTATTTATTTATTTTTGGGTGGCTTTGTGACTCATCCAGTCAAATTGCTAGCTTTGTCTCAAGTGTTATATAATTGTACTGGTGACTTTCCATTTATTCATTTGTTTGCATTTCCTGTAGAAATAATGATATTGTTAATATAACATTCTAAATGTGACTTTTGTTTCCTTCATTTTGCTCCAGTTATTACACATAAGCAATACAGTGCCCTCTGCTGTCCATAAGCATAAAATCTGATCTTTATGGACTGCACTGGTACAGTGTATGCATTTTTACCTGCTTTTTAAGCAAGTACAAGGGCTGTCAAGCAAATACATTTTTTATCTAATTAAATACATGAAGTAATTAATCTAATTAATTGCAAATTAATAGCACATCAATTTGGGATGAGAAATTACCCCTCAAAAGTAAAATATGCATTGTTGTAAATGAGAAAAGCATTGAATAGAGATTATTTTAAAAAAGTAGTTTTAATAAGAAATAGTTTGATTCAACAGAATTTATTACACAAAATTTTAAGGCTACAGTGTGGCCATAACATTGTTTTCAGAAGCTGCATCTGAAGTGGGATTTAGGTATATTATATATATTGAAGTAAGATTTAGGTATATTTACACACTATTCAGAGTTTGCATGAATGCATTTACACTGCAATTAGAATTGCATTAATAATGCTATGAAGTTTATGGGTTTTGATTAGGCATTTGTTTTTTTTAAAGGAATATTGAAATATAATTTTTTTTAATGAAATGATACACTAAGTATTAAAATAAAACCACCAGGTGGTGGTGGTTTGATAGTATTGATTGAATCATTTAAAAGGCTGATTCATTCAAAAACGAAGCAAGTCTTTATGAATGGGTAACCTAATCATTGGCTCACTCGATGTGTTCAAAATCGTGGATTCATTCAGTAATGAAACGTCTCTGTGTTTTACTTGGAAGTGTGGAGGCACAACAGTTCTGCTGTGGATTTGTTTGAAACTTCGTTGGCAAAATTGAGCAAAAACAGACAGCACACTGACAGTATTGTGTCTACAACACAATATTAATTTCTTGTTTATTGAACTGTTGTATAAAATCAATATCACATTTGCAATCGTGCAGATATTTGGGGGAAAAAACAGTACTCTTGCTTGTGTGATATTGCTAAACTATATCCTATGATTTAAATATAAAACAAAAACCCATCCACGGGCATTTTTGCCTTCATATGTTGAATTTTAGGGGCATATAACTACATTCTAATAGGACACATCACACAGTCAGTCATCTTGCAGCAACTGCATGCGATGTTAGATGATGTAGAGGTGCAGGGTGCATTAAATGCATTAGTAATTTTAACGCTTCATTTTCTCCATAATTTATTGCACCAAATTAACTTTAAAAAAAAATCAGCAGCCCTACATAAGACATGATCTATGGACTTCACTGGTACAATTTAGGCATTTTTACCAGCCTTTGTATGCAAGTAAATGTGTGTACATGTGTGTTGGTGTTTCCTCTCAGGTTCCATACACATCCATGGCTGGCATGTCAGTCAGTAAAGTATTACCTGCAGTGCGAGACACGTACAGCGCCGTAGAGAGGTACCAGCTGGTCGGGGCATACGGCATCCAACACAGATTGATCTCTGCTGAGGGCAGGCCTGAGATCATTTTAGAGGGCAGCTATGATGGGCTGACATGGACGGTAAGGTTGCCATGCTACAATAATCCAAATCACTCTCGTAATAATGTCACAGCCATTGTTTCCACAAAGTCTTCACTCAGTGAAAAGGTTAAAGGGGTCATATGACGTTGCTAAAAAGAACATTATGTTGTGTATTTGGTGTAATGCAATGTGTTTATGTGGTTTACGGTTTTGCTCACATCTGAATATTTGGGTTGAACTGTTCTGGAACAGTGTTGTAAATACAACTTAACCACTGATTTCTAGTTGTGTCCTCTTTTGGAAGGCCAAACAAAGTATTTTCGCTTTCACAACGAAACACATAGCGTCTCTACGACATGGCGGCAATGGCAACAACAATACTACAGCGAGAATCAAAGTTACGCCTCCTTTCTTTGCGTGAACATTTGGGCGGCGTTATGCAAATCTTCCCATATTGTGACGCAGACATGTGGGGGCGTGTTTAAACGAGGCGTTTTAGGAGGGCGTGGACAACTTGACTTTTATAAAGAATATCTCTTTGGGTTTGAGACTTTAGTCTTTTCAACTTTAGGGATCTTATCTATGCAAGAACAGCTTGTAACACTCCAAAGAGAAAGGAAAATTTGAAATTGCATCATATGACCCCTTTAAATTTATTCTCAGTGGACTGGTGTATTCTTATCCGGTTGCAGGAAATGAACCCTATGTATAAACCTGGAAATGTGAATGCAGTCCCACCCATAGTAGGACCTCACCAGCCACGGCTGGAGTGGCTGATGTGGCAGGCAGCTCAACGGGGGGAGGATACAAGCCCCTGGTTTACAGGTCTCATACAGCGCCTCCTACAGGGTAAACCCGAGGGTGAGCGACCACTTTACTTATCAGATTACATTTACTTGATGCTGATGTTGAATTATGTCTCTAATTTTCTGTTTTTCTTTCCTGTAGTGGTTAGTCTGCTTCAGGTGGATGAAGCGCAGTACCCCTTTAGTCAGAGACCACCAGCTCTAATCAAAGCCAAGCTTTATAACTACCACTTCACAGATCCTGCTAAAGACAAGTGAGCTCCTTACCTCTCTATTTAACACTCAGTCACATTTATATACGGTATTGTGCATAATGTTGTGGTTTTAGATTAGAACTTCATTTTGTGAGAATTGCATCATATTTTGTAAATGGAGAGGTTTAATTTAATTGACTCCATTGTTCCATTAATTATGCTAATATTCTTGGGAGAAAAACAAATAAAACCAGGGGAGTATTCAGAAAAAAAACTTGATTTTCCTTTTTTTTTTTTTTTTTAGCTCTTTTTATAATTTTAATGATAATACTAAATTATATACAGGTAAATGTTAAATCTGTATAATTAATACATTAACTAATCTGAATTAGTTTTAATATTAAATATAATAAAATTATATAATTTGTCTATAAATATCCAATTTGTTAGTATTTTTTTTTGTATATTCCTTTTGTAATTTTAAAGATAATTCTAAATGATATACAGATAAATGTTAAATCTGTATAATTAATACATTAAAATAACTAATTGGAATTTATATGAAATATAACAAAATTATGTAAATTTTGGTTATTATTTATAAGAACAGCTTGTAACACTCCAAAGAGAAAGGAAAATTTGAAATTGCATCATATGACCCCTTTAAATTTATTCTCAGTGGACTGGTGTATTCTTATCCGGTTGCAGGAAATGAACCCTATGTATAAACCTGGAAATGTGAATGCAGTCCCACCCATAGTAGGACCTCACCAGCCACGGCTGGAGTGGCTGATGTGGCAGGCAGCTCAACGGGGGGAGGATACAAGCCCCTGGTTTACAGGTCTCATACAGCGCCTCCTACAGGGTAAACCCGAGGGTGAGCGACCACTTTACTTATCAGATTACATTTACTTGATGCTGATGTTGAATTATGTCTCTAATTTTCTGTTTTTCTTTCCTGTAGTGGTTAGTCTGCTTCAGGTGGATGAAGCGCAGTACCCCTTTAGTCAGAGACCACCAGCTCTAATCAAAGCCAAGCTTTATAACTACCACTTCACAGATCCTGCTAAAGACAAGTGAGCTCCTTACCTCTCTATTTAACACTCAGTCACATTTATATACGGTATTGTGCATAATGTTGTGGTTTTAGATTAGAACTTCATTTTGTGAGAATTGCATCATATTTTGTAAATGGAGAGGTTTAATTTAATTGACTCCATTGTTCCATTAATTATGCTAATATTCTTGGGAGAAAAACAAATAAAACCAGGGGTTTTATTAATTTTAAATGATAATGCTTAAAGATATACAGGTAAATGTGACCCTGGACCACAAAACCAGAGATGTTCAAAATTGAGATGTATACATCATCTGAAAGTTCATGGAACATGATCTTTACTTAATATCCTAATAATTTTTGGCATAAAAGAAAAATCTATAATTTTGACCCATACAATGTATTTTGGGCTATTGCTACAAATATACCCCAGCGACTTAAGACTGGTTTTGTGCTCCAGGGTCACAAATGTTAAATCTATATAATTAAGGGTAAAATAACTATCTGACTTAATATTAATATTAGTTGGTTGTCAGTTGTTTTTCATTACTACTGGTTGTAGCTACTATTTGTCCCTTTGTTTGCAGTCTGAATCTGCTCTCAGCTTTAGTGTACTTTTGTTTGTCGTTTTGGAAGGACCCATCTGCAGAACTGGTGGAGGCGGCAGTACAAAAAGGAGTTTTTTCCCATTGTGAACCTCGATGACCCCACGCTTAAGAAACTGTTAGAGGAGTCTGGACTGAAGGTAAAATAGGAAAAGCAAACATGCACCGTTCACAATAAAACCAGCAACATGCATTGGGAAAGTTAATAGAGTTCTGATGATTGATTTGAAACTTGTCTGTTTGCGTGCAGGAGAAATTCCCAGTTCAGCCCAGTTCTGACACGCCTGTATCCCAAGTTCTGAGCCTCATTCGGGGCCACGTCAAAGGCATCTCGGGGTCCCTCATGCTTTCAACACTGTTAGCTACTTTAGCCGGCATCTTCCTCATCAAAGCCGTCTTCTCCTGGGCTTTAGGGAGCCGAAAACCTAGACCAGCTTCAGCTGATCACAAGCCTAGGAAACCCAAAGAGCCCTCTGAGATGGCGGAGAAAAGCCAAGCACCAGCTACATCCAACCGGGGCAGCAAGAAGGACTCCAATGAAAAAAAGGACTCGGAGAGGAGCCCCCGCAAGAGGAAATGAGCTCTTGCTGTCACTTTGTGCCTTTCTCTTTGGCCATATGCAATGACACATGATTCTCTCTCAGGTGTACATTTTTTTTTTTCTAAGATTGAGTCTTTGATTTTCCTGCCTGTCGCACACCTCAGATTTGTGTTACCACTACACCGTTTTATCTCTTTGTGCCAAAACCGCTCAGTCAAATGAACAGAACTTGATGTAATTGGCTTTGAATGTTAAGAGTCCATTTTAAGCTATCACCTGTTACACCCTCATTTATACACCGTGGACGTCCCAAAGATTAGAACAAAAGCACAAATGCAATTTTTTTTCATGCTATTTAACGCATTAAACGGTTGTTGGTCAATTATTTTATTCCTCAGTTGTTTTTCTAATCATACAACTTGTGCTTTTTTGTCTAGAAGTACTAAAATCAACATTCAGAAATGTTATTCACCTTAAAAATTGAATGTTAAAAAGGTGACACTATTTGTAATGACGTGAAAGGGTGGAATGTTTTTTGGACAAGATATTTAATTTTAATTTTAAACTTCACCCTATATTGTCAGTCATGCATTTCATAAATGAAAGTTGAAAATCAGTTGTTAGTCACCACAAGGTGGCAGTGTAAACGCATCATGATTGCACATTTGGGTTTATGTTGAAACATGACTGTTAATTGAGTTTAATTTTAGTAAAATTTTACAACCTAGGTGGGATTTAATTACACAGCACTTAAAACGGATTATATCAAATTGATGTTTAATTCTAAAGCCAAATGCTTCACTTTAAGTTAAAAGGATATACGGTTAGTAGATTTGTATTTAGTTAAAATAAAGTTATGTTTGGTACAGTTCAACCATGACATTAAACCATTATGAATTAATGAACAATTAAATATTATATATATTTATTGTATTTCATAAAACCTAATGCATTAATGTTAACATAGAGACTTTATTTCTATGAACAATTTAAAAAGTATTATTTAACTATATTTAAATTATAATTTATATATAATAATGAACAATTAAATATTATATAAATTTAGTATAATTTAATAAAACCTAATGCATTAATGTTAACACAGACTTTTTTATTTCTATAAACAATTTAAATTCTATTAAACTATATTTAAATTATAATTTATATATAATAATGAAAATTAAATATTATATATATGTATTGTAATTTCATACAACCTAATGCATTAATATTAATATAGAGACTTTTTATTTCTATGAACAATTTAAATTATTAAACAATATATTTAAATAATAGTTAATAATAATACATGTATAAGTGTGTGTGGGTGTGTCTGTGTAGATAGATAAATAGATTATGAAGTGTTAATTTTTGGGCTTCACATTACAGTGTATTTTGTGCTAACATAGTTTAATGGTAATTTGTATTAAAGGAGTAGTTCACTTCCAGAACAAAAATTTACAGATAATGTACTCACCCCCTTGTCATCCAAGATGTTCATGTCTTTCTTTCTTCAGTTGGAAAGAAATTATGTTTTTTGAAGAAAACATTTCAGGAATTTTCTCCATATAGTGAGTGGACTTCTATGGTGCCCGCGAGTTTGAACTTCCAAAATGCAGTTTAAATGCAGCTTCAAATGGCTCTAAACGATCCCAGCCGAGGAAGAAGGGTCTTATCTAGCAAAACGATCGGTCATTTTCTAAAGAAATTTTACAATTTATATAATGTTTAACCTCAAACGCTCCTCTTGTCTAGCTCTGCGTGAACTCTGTGCATTCAGGTTCATGACAGTTAGGGTAGGTCTGAAAACTCCCATCTCATTTTCTCCTCCAACTTCAAAATCCTCTTACATTGCTGTTTTACCTTTTTTTTTAAAGGGCATTTGCGGGGGAGTAGCCATCATTTCAGAAGTGGGGGGACAGAAATGTAATGTAATTATATATATATATACATACAACCTACCAGTCAAGATACACTGCTGGACAATAACCAATAATAATGATTTGTTTATATAATAAAACACTTATCACATATATTTTTTTTATAGCCATCATTTCAGAAGTGGGGGGACAGAAATGTAATGTAATTATATATATATATACATACAACCTACCAGTCAAAAGTTTTTGAACAGTAAGATTTTTAATGTTTTTAAAGAAGTCTCTTATGTTCACCAAGCCTGTATTTATTTGATCCAAAGTACAGCAAAAGCAGAAATGTTGTGAAATATTTTTACTATTTAAAATAACTTTTCTATGTGAATATATTTTAAAATGTAATTTATTGCTGTGATCAAAGCTGAATTTTCAGCATCATTACTCCAGTCTTCACTTCAGTGTCACATGATCCTTCAGAAATCATTCTAATATGCTGATTGTCTGCACAAGAAACATTTCTGATTATTATCAGAGTTGAAAATGGTTGTACTGCTTAATGAAGTGTGGAAACCATTATACAGC
>NW_015624564.1:1000023-1000898 GCF_001515625.1 Sinocyclocheilus rhinocerous | reverse complement strand
ATCACATAAGGCAGAATAGTTTCTATACTGTAATAAATGCTATGTCAATTAGCACTGCATTGTTCATATACTTTATTTATTACCTGGAGATGACTTGACAAACACAAATAAACCATATATTGTCGCAATCGTATGTTAATGTCTTCATGTTTCCAAACGTTTCTGGTTTTCTGTGAAAAGTAAACAACTGTTTTCTTACAGCCATAGATGCTTTTGTCCATATTTGGGATTTCCTGGTACAACTTTCTGCTCCAGAGCGCCCTCCGGCTTCGAGTATGAATGAAACATACACTGCATGAGTGTTTTGCGCTCTGTGATGTTTATCTTGCCTTATTCTGGGTCTGAATAAAACATCGGATCATGCACTCTTTGATGAATAGAAAGATCCAAAGATCAGCATTTATCTTAAATGAAAAGCTTTTGTAACATTGACTATATAGTGTATATATATATGTCTAGAATATAGAAGAATATAGAATGACTATACCGTTCAAAAGCTTAGAGTCACACCGGCTCTTGAAAACCTCTATGCAAACATGATATTAAAAGTGTGGGGGACACGTCCCCCGCGTGATCTATGCCCCTGGGCATTTGACCTTCTTTGCATGTTCACTTTGTAAACACTGAGTCGGTACTTCTGCAGTCATGTAGGACAATTTTGAAGTTGGAGGAGAAAATGAGATGGGAGTTTTTCGACCTACCCTAACTGTTTCGAACGGGACTGCAAGAGAGTACGCATGCGCATTGCAGAGCTACACAAGAGGAGCGTTTGAGATTAAAAAGTATTTAAATTTTTATTATTATTATTATTATTTTTAAATGACCGATCGTTTCGCTAGATAAGACCCTTCTTCCTCGGCTGGGATCGTGTAGAA
>NW_015624564.1:897743-999779 GCF_001515625.1 Sinocyclocheilus rhinocerous | reverse complement strand
AATTTAGCTTTGAAATCACAGGAATAAATTACATTTTAAAATATATTTAAATAGAAAACAGTTATTTTTAAATAGTAAAAAAATTTCAAAATGTTGTCGCTAGATAAGACCCTTCTTCCTCGGCTGGGATCGTTTAGAGCCCATTGAAGCTGCATTGAAAATGCATTTTGGAAGTTCAAACTCGAGGGCACCATATAAATCCATTATATGGAGATAATTCCTGAAATGTTTTCTTCAAAAAACATAATTTATTTACGACTGAAGAAAGAAAGACATGAACATCTTGGATGACAAGGGGGTGAGTACATTATCTGTACATTTTGGTCTGGAAGTGAACTTCTCCTTTAATACTGGTAATTATTTGGTGTTAATAATGAACTACATGTAGCCTACTTTTGTGCAATTATTTTGTGGATCATCTTGTAATTACAGACTGTTATTACCTTGTTAAACAGATAAAGAAAACATCTTAAACTGGTCTTAGCTAGTTTAAGTTGTCTTTAGCAGGTCTCACAGTATGCCCCTTCTGAAATGTGCCCCAAACCACTTTAATACCAAGTTATCAGGCTGAGCGACCAGCAAACCATTGTTTCAGGGTGTTTGTGGCACTTTTCAACCGTTTTTTAGAGGGCTGGTGCACTTTTCAGCTGTTCAAGTTGTTTTTAAGAGGGATTTTGGCTATTTCTCAGCTAGTTTGAGGTACTTTTCATTTTATTTGGTCGGGATGGTTTTAGACTTTGGAGCACTAGGGGGGCCAGCTCAAATCAGCCAAGACCAGCAAACAGTCTTAGGCTGGTTTAACATTTGCTTTTCTTTTTTCCATACGAAACTCCCACACTGTCACTTGTGATTGAGGTCTGGATGAGTCACCCAGGTTTCCTTGAATAGTTTTCTCTATTTGACACGTTATAAGTGAGTCAAAGCGCCCTACCTCTTAAACACAGAGGACAAGTCCATCCGCCCCCATTCAGTTCACAGAAGCGCTGCAGGGCGAAATTGCGCTCAGGCGTCGCGCACTGAGCACGCCATGCTCTCCATCGGGACCGGAGGAGAAAGACACGCCAAAACCACTGATCCCGAGCCCGTCCTGTGATTATCTCCAGTCAGATGTACAGGCGGAAACATGCCTGCATTCCGTTGTCAGGGCAAACGAAGAAAGTAAGGAGTCACGGCTGATTTGTTTTTAATATTCCCATGTTCCACATGAGGGAGGTTAAGGTGAGTACACGCACTTTTGGGGACGCGCACGCACACCCACAGCGTAACCAAATGCGAGGTGGCTCAACTAACACAACTTATGCAATCGTTGATTACTTTTCATTACTTATAGGGGTAGTTTAGTGAAACGATTAGGATGTATCCTGTGATCATGTTCAGGCTGGATAGGTGTTTGGCATTGCGCGCGTTATTTACTGTCTAAATTACTGTAACTACATTGAGACTTTTTCGTTGTAGATTGGAGAAAGCATTTGTGTATTAGTGTTGCTTTTTTCTGGGCTTGTGACCTGCTCAGGTGTTTTTGGAAGCCCTTTAACAGATGATGTGGCCACGTTGGACATACTGGTAAGATTTACAAAAGAAGTTTTATTCGTTGTTTTCTTGCTTTCAGTATTCTTACTCTGTGGAACACTGCTGGGCAAAAAAAAAGAAAAACTTCTTGAGATGGTTTATTGGTCTCTCGAGTTGGTCTGAAAGCTGTTTTAGAGGGGATTTGATGCTGGAAGCCTAGCTGAATTTCAGTTTAGCCATGCAGGGAGACCATTAACAGGCTAAGACTAGTTTGGCCAGGCTGGGAAACCAGCTAAGATCAATAAACCATCTAGTTTTAGCTGTTTTTTCCCAGCAGGGAAATCAATGACATTTACAAAAAAATGTTTTGCTAGTCAGGACGTTTTTTTCTGCTATACAACCAACCAATTCTTGTTTTTTTCATCCCATCAGAGTGAAAACATTCCCAGTGACTACAGAATACCTATTCGCTTCATCACCAAGGATGTGGTAAGCGTGATAAATGCTAATATTTGATGACATGGTTGACTATGTTTGCTCTATTATTCATGTGGATACATTTATAGTGGCCCAAACTCGTATTTGCACTCTTTGAGCCACACTTCATGTATGAGTTTTATTTGTAATAGATAAAATACCAAACCATGTGGCAAACAAATGATGCTAAAGCTTATCTCTGAACTAACTTCACTTTTCAGATTTTTGCGAAGGCTGAATTATAAGTGAATTTTAGTGAATGCATAAAGTTAGTTCTCCTAGCAGGTGTAGTTCACATACATTTGCAAACTGTCTTAATACCTTTCCATATTCCATAATATTTTCTTAAGTTTAAACAATGTATCTGTTGTTTTTATCATTTAAACCTAACAAACATTATATTTTGAAAAGTTTTGCATTAAAATGTGCTCACGCATGTTTCTTTCAAATAAATTCCACCCGGCTTGAATATCATGCAATTGACTTCATTTTTAAGTGTGGCTTAAGTGTCCAAATACATTTTAGGGCTATTATCCGATAAAAATTATGTATTACAGAGTTGTTGTGGTTTGTGACAGTTCCACAAGTGACACCTAATCATGTTTTCTTTTCTAATATCTAAGGGTGGAGCTTGCTGGCTATATGTGAACCTGTATCACGTCGAAAGCAGTTTAAAAACATTGGCCCTCAAGTTTGGCAATCTGTCCACCAATAAAGTGAACATCACTATTTTTATAACAATGCTGGAGGGTTTTCGTTTCACTCTGGACAATGAGGAGCTGGTAATCTCCTTGCGTTTACATTTGCATTCTTTGAAACGTTGTCGTGGCTGTCGGTTCACTCTGGTTTGTTTGTCTTCTCTAGGAGGTGACAATGCAAACATTCGAGTGCCACTATAGAAGGGGAAAGTGGCCGACTAGACGTTACTTCAGTCATGTTAAAGAGGTTCTTACAGCGGCTGGATCTACACTTGGCAAGTTTCATGACTGCACACCTCCTCCTTGCCAGATCCCCGCAGCTCCTCCATTCACACCAGGTGAATGTGCAAAATATTGTTTTTTTTTTGTTTTGTTTTTTTAATGTATATGATGCATGAGCAGGTCTAGATGGAATCTTTTTTGGAAGAGAACATGAGAATTCTGCAGAACCGATGTAAACATGATAAAGCAAAGAATGGCGGATATGTAGAACCAATTCGCCAGAAAACTGCTGTTTTTCAGAGTTCCAAGGATGCTGATTCCATCTGGGCTGCATATAAATGTGTTAAAACTTGAGCAAATGCATGCAAAATTTGAGTACATGTGTGCAAAACACACACTATAGCCGGTAAATCAGTAGATATGTTGTTTGTAAAACAGGAGTGTAGCACTATCCAAGCATGTGATAACATTCTAGAGAATTGTGTGAAACCAAATGTCCCGGAGTGGCTGAACTTGACAGGTCTTCACAAAGCCCAAACCTGATGCCCTTACTGCATTAATTTAATAGTTTTAGTCAAACATTTTGTCTATTATTCTTTAAATGTATAAATATAAAAGATATATATTCTTTAAATATCCTCTACATTTAGTCAATATTACGTTGAGAAAGTGCTAAATTAAATATCCAAACATTTTAATATGAATTTTATCTCAACATTTAACAGAATATAAAAACTGTCCTTGTTGTGAGAACATGAGCTCATGAAATAATAACATTGTAATGACTACAGTATTGCAATACAGTGTTATGAATTATTAATGCTTTATTCATTCATTGTGCGTGTTTTAATGCATTGTGCTTTAAATACAGAAAGACCGTATTCACAATGTGAATTCTAATTAGCATGTAACTTAGTTCAGGTTTTCTTGTGCATTCGTGTCAACTTGTAATATTATGTTTATGTTGTGTGTGTGTGGTAGATGGGTACTTCAGATATTTTTGTCAAAGGAGTTCAGCTGACAAAAAATGTTTTGGAATGCCTGATATAATATATAAACTGATTGGATTATTTGAAAAAAAAATCTAGATTTTTCTAGAAAAATGTTGTTAGTCCATTGTTAATATCTTGCAGTGTTATTTTTTTTTTTCATATAATATTCTCATGGCCAACAGTAAAATCACAATTAAAATAGTTATTTTCGTCAATATAACTTAACTTAATTATCGTCATCATAACTATTTTTTGTCTCCGTTGTATCAATGACAAATTTTATTTTTAAAAGCTCTTCGTAAATGACATTGAGAAGACTAACACTGTCTCTCTGATGCTCTTCTGTCTGAATGAAAGCGAATCCCCACAGCCATGTCCCAACATCTATTGGAAAGCCTTCCAAGAAAAATGGAAGCCGTTAGGGAGATTAAACACCTCATTAATGCCAATGCTTTTCAAATGAAATGCTCAACAAACACATATGGGTGTGGCGTTCAGGTGTCCACATACTTCATGCTATATAGTGTACTGTACACGTAAGAACTAAGAAGGGAATGTGCTTTTATGTTCTGGCAGGTCAAAGCAGACAGCAGAACGGTATGAACGGAGCGATTCACGGGCTCTTGGCGCTGTTCATCATCCCCAGCATGGCACTTCTGGTCCTCTCTGTCAAGATGGTAAGTTAGTACCCTTATATTTTACACAATATAGCCATGTTTACCAGCAGCAGTAGCTTGCGTCACAATAGTGAGGAAGCCCTGAAGGCGTTCGTTGAAATTGTTGCCATTTTTGCATTGACAGCGCTCTGCTTTGAAAACACCCGTATTTTGCACGCCTAAATGCATTGAGGTCAATCAACTATGATAGAAAGTACTGGTCATCCATCAAAGTTATCTTAATCTATACCTATCCGCAGGTATTCAGAAGAAGCGGCTGTTGTGTGCAAAGAATGCATGAAGTCAGCTTGAATGAGCCCCACGACGGAGCTGAAGAAAGCAGAACTGGGCCCCACAGCGGAGCTGCGCAAGGGGACCCTGATTCCAGCTCTAGCAGCCAGCAGGACAGGTAGCAGTCTGTTACTTACAAGTCTTTGTCTGTTTACCAGTTAGTAAACAAGACCTAACAAAGCCTTTTTTTCCATCAACATGTGGCATCCTTACAGGGCGTGGCTGGATTCTTTAGGGTGTGCAGACACAGAGGTTTAAATGAAAAATGCATGAGGAAACTCATTGGAAATGGCAGTATTTTGTGGTGGAGACCTCCGGGTTTATGAAGCGGACAATGAAGGGAATATTGTGGCTGTTCCAGGAGGGATGCATGAGATGTTTCTAGACTTACTCATCAAGCTGTACCTGCTCACCACAAAAAAAAACATTAGGCTGAAGAGACGAATCGCAACTTGTGTCAGGCTTAACTAATCAGTGAGAGTCTGATATTCCGGGATGCCATCCTAAAAACTATGGGAGAATTTCATCCGGCAGGAAGTGTGGCTCTTTGATGAGCGCATTGGCTGGTCTGCTGCGATGCCCGCGGCAGCTTGTTGGCTTTGAGGAACGCCGCTGGTCCTGCAGGCCTCTGCGAGGAGGATAAATGGCTTTTTTGTGCCAGCGCACCATTGCATGAGGATAGTGGTTTATTTTGCACCAGAAAACATCTTTGGAACAGAGCACAGGCTTGTCTAGAAACACGTTTGATTTAGAGCGGGGGACAACAGTGCCAAGATTTTTGGCGTTTACTACTCGTTTATTAACCAATATTGAACCAGATGAGATCCTCACAAGATCCGGTTCTTCTGAAGAGGGAAGGATCTGACGGCTCTCGTTTCATCCACTTTGGTTTTAACACGTTCAAACTCTGTGTCTCTCACACAAACACACTCTGGCTGGAAGAACCGAATGTCTCTGTCCCTCTTGAGATGGTCTGTAATCCAGGTCATCGGTCCGACTGCGTTTTATTAACTAGTTTGGCCTTGTCCACATGCTCGCACACTCCAGCGGCGCAACAAGAGCTGATTGTTTTCGTGACAACATGGGGAAAGCCAGAGAGCATGAGAAAAGAGCTCACATAGTAAAGAACATCAACATGACTCATGTCCTATAATTCAATCTCACTTGCTATAGCATCTCTCGCTCATTCTATTCCGGTGTCTGTTTTCTTGCTCACTGTAACTAAATGGCATTGTCATGAGATTAAGACCAACTGAGTAGATTAGAATTGATTCTTCAATGTTCGGATTTGATAGATTAGTCAATGTTCATGCGGCTTCTTTCCGTACAACAAAAGCCCCAAAAAGTGTTTGAACACGATTTCGGGCATTTGTCGGCGATTTCACAAAACCTGTCAGCGAGTGAAAAATCGGGCTAAAATCGTGCAGTGTGAACTCGGCATTAAGCTGCACTTAATGTATGATTTCCAATGCATTATATAACAAAATACCAAACCAAGTTATCTTTAGGCTATTTTGAAGAAATAAAGTACAATTTACACATTTTTCAAGTAGAACATTTTACGAGAAGAAGTTTATTTGGTTTCAAACTATAAAATAATAGATATATTGTACACAATTAAGAAAAATGGGTTTGGAGACATTGTGGGTTTATACTATTTTATGATGAACATGTTCATATTAAATAAGACCCTTTTATGCTATTTTGGAATAACTTTTGTGTCACTGTCCCAGCGCATCCCAGACAGTCCTGAAAATCTCCCATTGACTCATTGTGCATCACTCTGTCCAGAGCAGAATCAGGTACTGGCAGTGGAAATCTCAAGCTCCTCTCCATGTAACTTTCTCCTTGTCTCCATCAATGCGTGCGCTGTCAACTGTTGTCGTAAAGCATGACTGCCAACTCATAACCACACGAGGTCGGTAATGTCAGCCTGGCTATCATCAACCACAAAGCGACCGTAACAAAGGGCCCTCTCATGCAGACAGACACGCCGCTCTTTATGGCCTATAGAGAGTGTTGTCCATCAAACTTCAGTCAAAGCCCACTCTTGACTCGCCGACTCACACTAAATGGCCCCCAGTGTCATTAACATCAAGTCTTGACTCATAAAGCAGGTCTGAGTGTGCAGTGATTTACAAAACAACTTCTCGAATCATCCGAATATCACAACCGAGAGCGAGGAATCTTCGTGGCACGAAAAGCAAAGGATGACTAATGGTTTATACACATTGTTTTTTTTTTGTTCTCTATTGATTAGTAATAATCCAAATAATGTAAATCTAGCCTTTGTATATAAAACATGTTTATTTTTAATTGTATGGTTCAAGTAGAAAACGTAGATTTGTATTCTTTATTTAAAACGTGTTTTGAATATTTTTGCCATATAACAGTGTTTTAATATTATTGTTGGTAGTTATATTGTGTGGATTGTGTGTATATTGTGTGGATTGTCTCATATTATATTGGTTATAATTTCAGGTCAGTATTTTTATATAATTACACTACTACAGTTATACAATACCTGTAAACTTGTCAAGGGGCATTAAAATAAAACGGAAACTTATGAAATCTGCCAAAATAAAAAGAGATAGTTAATTGTCTGTCATCAGACCCTGAACTGTGACTTCTACGGAAATATTTTGTCTTAAAAAGCCTTTGATTTTAGAGGTCTGGAATGAATTGTTTGAGAAAAAGATGCTGGTTGTCTTTAAAATGACAGATGATACTCCTGGGAACAGGCACTAACCTGAACTTAGTGAAACAAAACAATGGTCTTACGAGAAGGTTTTAGATGTCTTTGGTCAGGCACAGACCACAGCTTGCTCTTTGTACAGAATGCTATTTTTAAAACAGCAAATTAGCCCATCCCAATCTGATCACGTTACATGAGAGAAGAAATGTGGCTTCAGTAATCATCAGGATTGTAGCTCTGATGGTAGTTCTATTGTTGTATATAGCCCTGTTGGTAATGCAAATTATGTTGGCTATTGTACATTTGACTGTTATCCTGTTCTGGATAAAATTCAGGATTGTTATACTGGTCATAATTCCCGTCAACATATCCACCGTGATGATAGCTGCCACTGTCCATTTGAGGGTCATAGGTTTGACTATCAAACTGCTGATTTTCCATACTGTACTGCTGGTGTTCAGGCTGCGCTGCTGGATTCTCCTCCATGGCATTCAGTAGATTATTGGGATGCGGTTCCCTCGTCTTGCGGCCGATGCATTTGAAGGTTTGGATGCCAAAGATAAACTGCAGAATCTGAGCATTACGAGACAAAACAATCCAAAATCATTTAGATTTCGATTTTTTTTTTATGTTCAAATACTACTTTTAATATCCTATCTCAGTTTAGAAATATTCCAGGACAGGTTAAATACAAATTAAGCTTCAGTCACTAAAATGCATTCCATTTGTATTATTTGAAAAAGGTGTATTTTATTTAATATTTTATTTTATTTCAGGTTAAATACAAGTTACACTCAATCACTAAAATTAATTGAATTATACACTTGCAAGAGAAAAATATTATTTTTATATATAATATTAATTTTATTTTGTTTTATTTTTTGCTGTGAAAGATGCTTAACTTGAAATGCATTATGCGCTTCCAAGGGAGAATATACAACAATTCATATTTATGTTTTTAATATTTTTAGTTGAGTTTATTTTATTTTATTTCAGGTTAAATACTAGCTCTATCACTAAAATTAGTTGCACTATTCACTTACAAGGTAGAGATATACATAAACAATTATTTATTTAATTTTTGTTGTTTTTTATTTTATTTTTGCTGTATAAGTCAAAGATGCTTAACTTGTATCATACATGCACTTCCAAGGGAGAAACATACAACAATTATTTTATTTTTTTAGCTAAGTCCAAGATGCTTAACTTTTATTTAACCCAGAATATTTTTTAAATTGGTTACATATTGTGTGAAAAATAATTACAATTTTTGGTCTCTCCTTACCTGAATCAAAAGAAGCCCAACATCCATTCCAAATATTACGATTATATTCATCTCTAGCCAGTCCACCAAAACCTTCTCACAGCCCTATCACCAAATAAACTGCTTTAGTGTGCAAATTAAAACAGGGAGGATAAGTAAAAAGGTTGTAATGATGGAAAAAAGGCAACATATGTTACCGTTTTATAGATGTCTGATCCGTTTCCAAAGCTGTGTGTTCCAGCTAGAATTACAGGGCAGGTACCGTTAAAACAGGAGCAAGGGTAAATGTCAGTCTCCCCCAGCGACTCAATAACTGTGTTATTCCTCCATTCATTTGAGGTCAGCCTACCACAGCATTGTGCCTACAGCAAAAAGAAAATGCACTTATATCACACATATATAAAACACACCTTCCTATAGCAGATTGTCAGATAAAATAGTTCTAATCATACAGTCATCTTGCATTCAAGTGTAAATCAGGCACGTACAGAAGTCTGCACACTGTCTAGAAGTTTCCAAGACGTTTGGGTTTCATTTCCTCCGTACTGCCTAATGATCTCGTCCACATTATCCCTCAAAAACTGCTCAATCTGGTGACATTCAAAATGTGCATTAGACAATTTGTTTAATCATTTTTATCAACCAGTTGAATGTGGAATCTCGTGTGTGAAGTTGAAGTCAGCTGTGTTTTCCTTACAGTATAAATAAATAATGTAAAGACTTGCCTTCTCTCT
Source organism: Sinocyclocheilus rhinocerous (assembly GCF_001515625.1). NCBI lineage: Eukaryota > Metazoa > Chordata > Actinopteri > Cypriniformes > Cyprinidae > Sinocyclocheilus > Sinocyclocheilus rhinocerous. Next base: position 990,241 of record NW_015624564.1, on the reverse strand, counting down.
TCGTATTAATAGCACAAAGGTGATGAAAAGCTGACCCAGAATGATGACTATTAAGAAGCACATATACTAAAAAAACAGAGAAGAGGAAATGTTAACAGCGAGCTTTTATTGCAACTCAGAAAACAGGGTAAAAGTTATTAGTGTCTATGCGCATCATGCTTACAAATATAATGAAACATCTGCTCTCAAAATAGGCACCAGCACAACCCAGCAAGGACACAACAACCACAACAAGGCCGATGAAAAAGAGCCCCCCAGCCACCACCTTCACTTCCTGTCCTGAGAGACCACACATTTTGCTTCACTAACACACCAAAGTCAGATCGGCTACGGCAAAGTACTATACTTTAGAGAAAACATCATGACCTAAAACATTATTATAGGTAACACAAGGCAAATTGCAATAACACGCATTGTGTAAGATGTAACTCCTAATTTGAATAATGATAGACTATGACAAAGAGGAAAACTTACCAGAGCTGAGAACACTAACAAAGCTGTCCTTATCAAATAAAATCCAAGCAGAACACGCAAAAATGCTGATGCCAAGAATCTGTCAAGATCATGTAAATTGTTACTTGTTTGTACATGTAGCCATGCATGAATTAAGTTGGTTTATTTGACGGGCGCAGAAGTCTATGCTTTTGCACACTGCTGGCAGAAATCAAGCACATGCTTAATCAAATTATAGGCTGTATATGTCAATGTCCACTGTATGATTAATATATTTGACTGCAGTCCAGGAAGTTCTTTGTAAGTAATAAACAAGAAATGTCTCTAAAATCCTTGCCAGTAACATGCAAATCTATGGTTATTTCATCTTACCACAAAGAAGGAATTGACAAGCATTAGAAAGAATTTCAAGATCTGAAGTTTGTCGTCTGCTTTCATGTTGCCTTTAACAAACTGTTACAGCTCCACGTGAAATCTAAAAGATGCCGCATGGAAACAGAGAACACAAATAAGTTACAAGAAGATCATATAACTTGAAGAGCTTTCACAAATATACAAAACTGTCACAGAAAGTCATTTTCAAATGTGAAGGTTTTAATTACCTGTATTGCTTAATCGGTTTCCCTTGTTATTTGTCCAATTCAGTATGGTAAAAGTCTAAACTGTCGGAAGGATTTTATTTTATACATCCATTTTTTCTTCTCTGGTTCAAGTAGCCTATGTGTGTTTCATATACCATTTGTTACCATAATGGTTTCCTGGAGATCCTTCTAAGGCATCTCAGGCTGAAAGTTCACTTCCTCATAACAACATAAATGATTAACTTGAACAATCATCTGTGTTGTGCTTGGTGTTTTGTGTTTTAATGAGGGGTTTGGACAGAGTTCAGAATGTGAAAAATGATCATGTGGTTAATTTCCTTTCGCTGTGATTGTGCAATGGATTGTTTTGATAATTGTTTCTCCAGCTTCATAAATGTACCAAGGAGTGCCATAGTTTGCAGAACACATGGTCATACCATGTCTGTTTTTGGAAATATACAATGGTATTACCATAGGCTAATTTGGACATTTATCCTGATAATGTCAAATTAATATTTGAAATACTTTGGAATACCATGTAAATACCATCAATATGATATTCTACAAATCAAAGTAGCATCTCATCACGGTCTCATTAACCACCACAATGCTTTTGTGTAGCTAAGTTCCATCGTCATCATCACCATCAATAGGCCTATTTCCATCAGCCCCCACTGTGACCTTGAAACAATTTGCCTTTTCACCAAGAACTGATTCTAATCTCAAAGGTTCCTCGTTAGAAAGCGTATTATATAGACCTCCGTGTTAGAAACCTATAGAGTGCGCCATCTTCTTGTCAAATACATTACCACAGGTTCTATTGCTCCTACTCGACTAGTACTGCCGCGATAGGTCATCGACTACTCGAGTCTCACCCGTTCTCATTTCCGGCTCAGCAGAACGAATGTGTTTCGTTGTAGTTGTGCTCAAGAACCGGTGGATTTAAACACGCTCCAGCAGAGATGTCTACCGCTCTTGAGAGTTACATTAACCGTATCCTTTGATGCACTTGATGATGGTGATGTTGTAGAGCAATAGCTGGTGGCTTTGTGTTGTTTTCATGACGGTGTTTCAATGGGCGCGCGATCAAGTGTTTTGGTGTGTTATGATGAGCATGATAAAGTCATTATCGCCTTTTAGTATAGTGAATATGTATGGATTAATTGTGTGTATAGTATGTACTACGCATATACTATATATAAATGCATGCATGTAACGTGTCTAATTATATCTATTTCATAGAATTATGCTATTGTGCATGCATAATATATTTAATTACTTCTGTTAGTGTACTACAGTTTATACACTGATTATTTAATTGAATATGATTGTGTGTGTGTATGTAAGTCTTCATGAGCCTGATATTTCCCTAACCAGCATTATTCAAGGGACGGTTGCCATCGTCACTTCAGATGGGAGAATGATTGTGGTGAGTGTTTCATCTCCTTAAAATAAACATTGTTTATGTGCATTAATAAAGGAGCCTGCTTATGACTTTTGTTGTTTTGTGCTTAGGGGACGCTAAAGGGCTTCGATCAGACAATCAATCTCATCCTGGATGAAAGCCATGAGCGGGTGTTCAGCTCTTCCCAGGGAGTAGAGCAGGTGGTTCTGGGACTGTATATTGTCAGAGGCGATAATGTGTATGTATTATGCCTCTTCTAGTATTTGTGCTACTTTGTGTAAAACAACTGTGGACTTTGGTGGATTTTAAAGGCTTGTATGTTTATGTTTCAGGGCCGTAATCGGTGAAATCGATGAAGAAACTGATTCTGCGCTGGATCTTGGAAACATAAGAGCAGAACCACTCAATTCTGTGGCGCACTGATGCCTCTCAAACCAGGACAGAAAAATCCATGTTTAGATGAAATTCCCAGTTTCCATTTGAAGACTTACCCTAGGAAATCTGCAGGCATTGAAAAGCAGCCATATTTTTTGCTTTTTTAATCTTGATGAAAATAGACTGAATGCATATCCTTTTTTACGTGTGTTGAAATAAAAAAATATGGGAAAGCATTTGATTTCAATATTTCTTTTTATTTTTGTTGAAGGCAAAAAACAAGGCAGTGAAGGCTGATGTACGTAACCGATTCCTGGTCAACTCCTAGTTAAAATGTAAACAAGACTGTCATAAATATAAACTGTAAAATATGATTGGGTGAATCTCTCAAAGAAATATCCAGGTTATATTTCACAACAAAGTCAAAGGAATACACATTTTTATTGCATAAAGAAAATGAAGCCCATTTTAGGGCCATTATTTTTTTGTGTTACAGACAAGCATTTCCCCCCAAAAAAATTTAAATAAAGCAAAAAAATTCAGACTTTTACAAAAAAAAAAAAAAAATCACATTAAATTAAATAATTCAAATGTTGGCTACTGACATTCTGGAAATTCATTGTGAAAATGATGTCACAGTGGCAAAAAAAAATACTTAGTATTATTTTGCTTTTGAATTTGGGATGAACTATGGTCTAGATATGTCACTAGATATCCAAAACCAGCTATTACTTTAAGGATGTAGAAAAAGTGCAAATTAAATTAGGGGTTCACCATTGCAGCCATGTTGGACATGATTTGTACCACTACGTGGCAGCAAAGATCACCCTATTCTCTACTCCAACCTCTTATTTATTAAAAAAAGAAAAAGATAATCGCACTGAATTATTGGTTTGATTAAATATGCAGAGAAAGGCTAAATTGAAAAATAAAAATGAGGCACCAGTGTTATGCTTAAAGGCATTCTGGAAAACCAAAACGGAATTCACATTGTGGCATCAGATTCCTTTTACCTTCTGACAAATCTATGAATATCTTAAGGCATCATCATAGATGCTTTTTATACAAGAAGGACGAGAGCTGACCCTGTTTTCTGAGATTCTGGAGCTCTTCTGGAGGTTTGTGGTCTGTAATGCTGCAGTTCCTCTGCGAGTGAGTGGTGGCAGCATTTCATCTACTGTGCTAGTGTATTCAATCCTGCTCCAACACACCTGGCTGCAATTTCCAAGTCAAGCTGAAGGCTTTGATCATCTGGTTTAGGTGATTTTGTTTAGAGCTGCAACTAAACTTTGCAGGACAGGATTGAGCAGACCTGGGCTACAGTAATATTTCAGCTACGGGTAAGCAATTATGTTTAAAGATTCTCTAGATGCAGAGCTCATAGGTCAGTGTTGGTCTTTGTCATGTATTTATTGTAAAAACTCCCTAGTGCTTCATTTGAAGAAAACTTTATCTTGGTAACAGTACATCTGAATCTGAAATATTTGTTACAAACAAAAAATATGTTTTGAATGAGGGTGTGTTATGACATGTTGGGATTATCTGGATGGATGAATTCTGCCACACGTGATGCTGACTTGTATTCTTTGAGGCTGCCAATGACCAAAGCTTTCTGCAGGTCAGAATAGTGTGTACTCAGATCTGGGCAATTGTGATGAATCCTGATCCATGATTCACCTGCCAATTGAATCAATAGGGTATCAATACAGATGATTAAATGCTATACAGAGATAAAGGCAGGCTATTTTTGAAAAACTGTACTACTACAGTACTACTCATACTATTTAAACACACAAATAAACAAACAAATATATATCGTCTGCGATAATATCGTAATTGTTGTTTTAACGATGTGCGATTTGACGTTATCGAGCGATTTTGATTTTGAAAACACCCCTAACAGAGCACACGAATACATTACGTGAAGTCTAGACTAGTGCGCATAAATTAGAGTGCGTTCTTTCACTGCATGATTCAGTCTATTAAAATGCATTTAGAATGATCACAAATGCAAGACGTGATGTCAGAAAATGTATATATTTATACTATTTCATATAGTTAATCAATTTCACATGAAGAGTGCCGTTTTTCTCCAAATATTACCATGATTACAAATTGAATTAAATTTTTTCAACAGTTCAATAAACAAGAAGTTAATTAAGAGACATTTTAGACACTATATTGCCTGTTTTTGCTCTATTTCGACAACAAAAATAATTCCAAACAAAGCCACAACGCTGTTTTGCATCTCTGTGCAACAAGACGGCGTTTCGTTCCTGATTGAATCAACCGTTTAAATGATTCGGTTCAGTCGCAATGACTCACTTATTAACAGTGACTTGCTGCCACCTGCTGGCGGTTTTAATTTCACATTCAAAGTATCTTTTATTTAAATAATTTCAAATATCAGTATTCAGCGTTTTATGTTTAATATATCAAAAGATTATTTATGCATTTATAATTGCAGGTTAAATGCATTCATGTCTTGCGTTAAAAGGTGTGTAAATACATCTAAATGCCACTTCAGATGCAGCTTCTGTGTTGATTTCATTTGCTTGGTAACAGCCCAGATGTCTTATTATTCTAATTCACTGATTATTTAAGAATTTCACTCAAAAGATAATGGACACTTTTAGAAAAAATGGCTTTATAAAGGTAAAAATGCCCATAAAATGTAAAAATAAGTTTAAACTTATTGGAAAAGATAATTTTTTTTCTCAGTGTGAACTGACCACCACACAGAATATGAAGAATATAAAAAAATGTAGGAGTCAGCTGTCCACGGCAGTCCTTTAGGTACCAGCACAATAACACACTCAGCAAAATATAATCTAATTATCGTTATCGATAAAATCCCAGAAAATATAGATATTTTTGATCAATATCGCACACCCCTAGTTGGGAGATAAATCCCACAATGCAATTTGACCTATTTCCAGTGTAATTATTGAACTTGAAGCAGATAAAAGATTGACGAAAGTTGTTTTATTTTATTTTTGATTTTGACGTGAAATATGACCTACTGCTCATAGTATGAATGATTATTTCTGATTTAACATTTTCACATTTGTGTCAAAGCACACTGAGTGATATATATACTGGGTGATATCCCACAATGCAATTTGACTCATTTCCAGTGTGATGAACCAAAAGCAATATTAATATCAGTCTTGACTCATCATTTGATAGGACTGCTAAACGTTTTATGCAAAATTGGATTATAATTTAAATGAAAAAGAAATAGATATTTTTAATTACATTTAAAAATGGCATTATTTTATTACTAGGACAACTGGCAGCCACTTGCTGAAGTAAACATGCATTGTGGTGGTCGTGTGACTTTTATATACGATCGCTGTAGCACAGTGTTTATTGTTGCATATTGAACACTTTCACATACAATTATTTTAGTAGCCATTATACTTTTTTTAGTAAGAACTATATAAGTTTTTCAGTCCAAACAGTCATATATTGAGATAATTGAGACTAACCTTTCTGTATCTGCTGTCCTATCTTAACCAAGATCTCAGCTCCCACACTATGATCGATTTCTTCTCCTGATATAGTACGTCCCGCCCCTAGTTTATGCAGCACTTCAGCCAGGGCCAAACCGTCAATGTCCAAAACGGCTCCTGTCAATCAAACAGTTCACACATACACACACAATGGCTGCAGCTGAGATAATGGACGTGATGATTGCATGTAGATGAATAACAGTGAATATTAATAGCGCGCTCTGTGCGATCAGTTTATAATCATGCCTGTGCTGTTGGCATTATATAAAATAATTAACATATTTGATTTTCAAACGTGAACATGGAACATAATTACCATTATCTGGCACCTCAAGCTCTGTCTGATGTGCTGCACGCTTCATGTGCTTAAAGTAGTCGGTCTCGTTTGAGCACAGGGAATGTGCAACATCTGCAGACACCACCTGAGCCATCAGCATCGCCTCAAACTTTTTCAGGGCTTCTCCATTCTCCAGTTTCAGAGCGATTTCTTTTTTCCCACTCTCTAGAGTACAGGAGTGGCCACACATGCACAATAGATGCCCACCTAAATACAATGGACACTTTTATGCTTGTTTATTGCAGACATTTGTAGCCAGTTTGTCTTGAAGAACATCACAATTTAGTTCTGTTGTGTCATCTTACAGTAGTATGTTTAAGTGGATCCTTCTCCTTACCTAAATTTGTCACCAGTTCCTTGAGATCATCTGACCCTCGTCCTTTAAGACACTCAAGGGCTTCACACACCTCTACTGCATTTCCTACACTCTGGCCAATAGGAGAATCCATCCGGCTAAGCACTGCACCTGTTTTCACACCCAGTTTGTTGCCCACAGTGATCTATCAGCAAATTGGCACCAGTATTGTATGATAGTTAAATTAAGAATGACTTGCCAATTCAAATCCTGAATTGGGTTCGAAATTGATTTGAGGTTGCAAACAGGATGCAGAATTGCAATTTGAAATTGAATGTAAGGAAGTAGAAATATAATAGCTTAACAAAGCCTTTTTAAATCTTCATAGCATAAATCTTAAGTTTGAAAATGTATAGGCCCTTTGGACAGAGGGAACTACAGAGAGGTAAAGTTCTATTGAAATTTGAATTTAGTGTATATATTTCAATACATTTCATAAATTACTTAACTTTATTACTTAAATAACTTTAAATAAACTTCATGTCCCAGAATGCATGTGTTGAAATTCTTTGAATGGACCCTTTTCACATTTCCGAAAATTGTTCTCAGAAGCGAAAATTGTCATAGCTGGGTGTAGTGGTGAATGGAAACTACAACAAATATATTTTTTGTTCACATTTGCTATAATAGCAAAAAAAAAAAAAAAAGATAGCGTTCAAAATTTCAAGAGATTACGGTGGTCAGAACCAACAGAGAAAAATATTAGAAACACATTCGCGCTAACACAATTTTTCCAAGGTAATATAAACATAAAGTACAGTGTTAAAAATTTGCATTAAATAAAAAAAATTAGATATTTTAATGAAAATTTAAAACAAATTTTTTTTACTAGATTTACACTAATAACTGTGGAAACAGTCTGTGAAAAGGGTCCATTGCAATTCAGTAAATAACTTCCTGCCATTCCATTTCAACTTAGATTTTGCTGTGTCTAATTCAGATTAAATTCATTCTCATTAATTCTTCAGTTCTGAATTTTGCACAACCCCGATGGACTTATAAGCATCATATTTCAATTCAAGTGAATTTTGGGTGCAACTTTCCAAAAAAATACAAAATAAATAAATTGCATGGTTATCCTAGATAAAAATAGATAAAAATATTTACGTCTAAATTTGATCAGTCTAACGCATTGCTTAACTCATGACTTGTTTTCCCCCATGAAAGTAGTTACAAAATGTTTTTGTTTTCTCTTTGGCCACTGCTTGTCTTTTCTTGACACCAAAACAACTACGTGCAAGATGTCACTGTCTGGATATCCAGTGCATTTTATTGTCATGACATGCCTTCTACATGTGCTCAAACACTAGCATCTCTCTTACCAGTGACTGAGCAAGACAGCGAGCGCTGTCCACATCTTTATACAGAGCAGCTCTGCCAAACTTCACATCTAACACAAGAGTACTCAGACCTTCAGCTCCTTTCTTAGAGATGATGGAGCCTGTGCAGAACATGGACAACAATAATAATGAGAAGTGGGCTTAACACTGCAACGAGAAGTTTTTCAGTTTAATCTTACTTATGATAAGAGGATGACTATCAACAGTCGATGTGGCATCTCTGATGGCGTAGAGAACACGATCTGCTGGCACCAGATTCTCTGTCTGTCCCACAATGCAACAGCCCACATCCTCTAGAATCTGCTTCACCTAGAAGCATATAATATCATTTTACAATATATTTAGCTTTTTAAAAAATAATAATTAATAAATTGTTCATAAATGTTAATAAATTAATATCTGGTTTATTTGTCACTCTGCATTTGGATATTTTATGAATATACAAATTTTGCGTAATAAACTACAAAAATACTGTAATAATAGTACAATGCTAGTAACTTTAGTGGTTAAACGGATTGTAGTTGATCCGTGTTCCGTACGGACCAAGCCCCACGGTTCGGCACGCATGTGATCCGCGGATTAATTGCAAAATTTAACCATAATAGAGTATAAGTTTATCATTTGCTCGTATTTACACAAGCAAGCGAATTTTAAACAATTCCAGAGAGAAAAGGCGAAAGGGAACTCGATTCGTTACTCTATGCGCACAGCCGCACACACATGAAGCGAACACCGAACTCTTCTGAATCCTCTGAACAGACACATACACATACAATTATGACAAAATACCCATCTCGACAATCATTCAGGTAAACGCAGTCAGTTATGTCTCAAGTGAATGAAAACAGCTGAGAAAGAAATCGGATGTGATGTGTATCGTTATATCGGATCCGTGCATCAGGTCTTAAAGGGACAGCGGCCTATAAATACTGCTGCTGTCATTAATGATCATCAAACAACAAAACAGCTGTGATAAAAATCTATATTTAATTTATACAGTGAACACTATGCAGTGTTATTTCCCCTAATTATTACATTTCTTGTATTTGAATACTACCAACCTTATTTTATTTGTAACATATTCTGTTGTATTTATCTATGCTTGTAATTTGTGTATTTGTTCTTATTTTTACTGGCTGTTCTCTTGTCTCTTTAATCATGTTTAAACTTTCTTAGTTAATGTAGTAGTATTTGCTATGGTATCAAAGAAGTACTTCGCTTTAAAGGCACAATATGTAAGATTTTATTATTAAAATATCCAAAAACCACTAGAACAGTGTTATATATTTTGCTGACTTGTCTACTTACATTATCTCAAATGTTTAAATCCAGAGAAATAAGCAATTTTAACTAGTGACACGGACCGGTTCTATAGTGTCATTGTGTCACCTGTTAATGACGTCATAACCCCTCGATTTCCGGTTTGTAGAAAATATGGAAACACCAAAGACGCTTTAATATGTTGTGCGTTTTATTAGACCGGTGACGACCGCACAGAGTAGCATTATAACAAAACTTTCAAATGTATCTATAGACCGGTGACGACCGCACAGAGTAGCATTATAACAAAACTTTCAAATGTATCTAGTATGATAAAACAGCGCTGATTTTTTCCCCCACATACGCACGACCGGAAGGAGCGGATGCGGTCGACTGTGGCATAATAAAAGCTCCGCTGCTTTCGAGCCGTGTGTCACACTCGTTCAGCGGCCTCGTTTCGCTTCGACGGTGTGGTGGCTTCTGCCGCTGCTGTGAGGAATCATTCTCAAAGTCTTGGGGTTTTGATGCCAGAATTTAGATTTCATTATTCAGAGACAATAAAACCGAGAGATCCTGCAGAAAATCTCTCGAGTCTATGTCTGCAAAGTCTATTATACAGTTTTTTTCCTGAAGGCATGTTCATGTTCAATACATTTTATACATACGGTTATTGTTTATCAACTCTTTTACCTCTTTTGGCTGTGTCTCCAGCCTGCCACCCAGCAGTAGAATTTATTTTAAGTGAAACGAGGAGGCCTAATCATATATTTTGTCTAATGTCAAAACAGGACGTGCAACTTTACCATATACTGTATTTTTGTAATGTCTGCACCAAGGAGGCCTCATCATATATTTTGTCTAATGTCCAAATAGAGTGTGCCGCTCCACCATATACTGTACCGCTGCAATGTCTGCACATTCCATTCTCATGCAGGCCTTTACATACACAGGCAGATACATGAATATAACAGTAGAATAACTTGATACATAAATGGCTAGATTCACATTGATTATACTTGATTAGTTCACATCTTCCACAACGGCTTTCAGCCTCACCCTGCTTCATTCTATTACGTTAATAAATCATTATCTCATCCATGAACATGATTTCTGCCCGAGCCCCGTCAGATTGCATCGGCTGTGGGGATGAAGAACTCCCATGATTCCATACTCAGTCACGGCGTCATCAAACTACGCCTTTGTCTATTTGTTTCTTTTGAATACGTCCCCTCTAGTGGCAAAAATTACATATTGTGCCTTTAAGTAATAAATGGGCCTAAATGGAAAGCAAGTTAAATTGAAATATTTTTCTTTTCTTGCTGATCCATAAATTAAATTAAAAACCGTAATGTGATCCGAACCGTGAGATTTGTGATCCGTTGAACCACTAAATGCTAGTAACCGTTTACTGAGTTCTGACTTCTAACTTTGGCCAGTAAGAAGTGTGTTTGTGAAATATTGCGTATACTAAATCGTAGCTTTTGGGAGAGACAGCATGCTGTGATGAATCGGTGCATGGGCTACATTAATTTACATAGATGTAATTATATAAGGATTACAGTCAGTGGTAAAAATGTATTTGATGACGTGCATATTCAATATCAACGTTAATAAAAAATACTAGAACAGACATGGAAGACTGGGATTTTATGATGTCAGTATGCCAGTATGCATTAGTCAGTCGGTTCCCCGCTTAGATATGAGTGCTCCTGAACAGATGATTCTGTTAAGGTCTGCTGTCAAGTCTGAAATGTTTCTATAGTTACTGAAGAAAAAAAAATATATATATACTTAAATGTTATATTCTTGTGTGACATGCTTCTGCTCATCACATTTGTTTTTTACATTTATGCCATTTGTTCACCAGCACTTTATACTGGAACTTCAAATAAAGAATAAGGAACTAAACCAAATCATCATGAGATGTGTAAGAAAGATACATTTTTAGCACTTTGTTGCAAACAGCTCCACTGTTTTTTTTTTGTCAGAACTGTTAGATTGTGGGATAAAATCAGTACAAGCTCACATTAACTGTAACTTAAATTTAATTCTGTTAATAATAATAATAATAATAATAATAATAAATTGAATATGTATTATTATTATTATTATTATTATTAATAAACTGTTAACTGTTAAACTGTAATCTATACACTCTCAGAAAAAAAAAAGGCACAAAATCTGTCACTGGGGCGGTACCTTTTCAAAAGGCAAACCTTTGTACCTAAACAGTCCATATTGGTACCTTAAAGGTACATATTAGTACCTTAAAGGTACATATTAGTACCTAAAGTGTACATATCAGTACCTAAAAGGTACAAAAGTGTACCTTTTGAAAAGGTACTGCCCCAGTGACAGATTTTGTACCTTTTTTTCAGAGAGTGTAGCTTCTTCAGCATTTGCAAACAACACCAAATGCAGATTTCAAGATTTCAAAAACCCTTGACTTATTCACTTTGGAAATTTCTAAATAACCTGACTCATACAGTGATGCACAATATCCTTTTTACAAAATAATCCTGTTCAGCATGTTGCAACAGGATTACGATTATGTGGTAGTATTGGAAATGTCCTTCAGTTTACAATACCACAAACATAAATATTAATGGCATTAGTATTTAGCCATATTTATAGGTATTACTTAATACTCATTTTTAATATTTAAATAATATAATAATTGTCATAATAGAACCTGAGGATTGTGTTTACTACAATCTGACAGTTAATAGGCCAAATTCGATCTCTTCATTTTTGTCACGAGTAACGACTAGTCAAACCAGTTAGAGCATCATTAGTCAAACCATCATTTGAAGAATAAAGAAAACCCACATTACCTGTTCAACTGACTGGTTAACGTTAAACCCACGGATAGACTCAAGCTTGTCAAGGGTGCCGCCTGTATGTGCCAGTCCTCTTCCACTTATCATGGGCACCTAGAAAAAAACCCTACATGTCTAAAGTACCTCAGCTGCAATCATTTTCAAATTAGAGCGGTTGGCGGTGGAAAATGTAATTGAGTAGAAAATATGCCTCAGAAATAGTGCAGAATCACCAAAATTCTAATTCATTTTACATCAGAACTGTTTTCTTAAAATGTAGATTTTTGAGTTCAATAGTTTAAAATATAGTACAGGGCATTTCTTATACCTTACAGCCACATGCAGCCAGAGCAGGAGCGAGTGGAAGGCTGACTTTGTCTCCAACCCCACCGGTTGAGTGTTTGTCTACCACAAGCCATTCCTTCGGCCATTTAAACGTCTCCCCAGAGTTCATCATCTCTCTCGTCAATGGTACGGTCCCTTCACCAGTCATGCCCTTCTGCCATATGGCCATTAGCATAGCACCTGTGCAGGTGCAACACAGTTGTTTTCTTGACTTGTCTTAACTGTACACTGAATTTATGTGAATATCATGTCCTTACCTATTTGGCTGTTCTGGATGTCTCCTGATGTGACTCCATGCACAAAAGTGCCTATCTCTGCTGGGCTGAGTTGGCCACCGTCTCGTTTCAGCTTTATAAGCTCAGGGAAACTAATCGTGTTGTCTTTAAATGACATCTTTACATCAGATTATGTGCCGTTTCAATTACATAATTGTGTTTGAGAATGTAAAAGTGAGGATCGGAAGAGAGGGAGAAGGACAGGGACAGATGAGGGAAGTACAGTAATATTTTATGCAGATGGCTTATAAAGTAGCACCCACATCTTTGTGCAAATTGACCAACCGGAGGAGTGACAAGTGTGAGGATTCTTCTCCTCTGTTGGCAGTTAAACCACAGCAACGCCTACTGTTCCACCTTACCAAACACGACAAACCAATCAAACTAGTTACCAGATAATTTTTTGACACAATATAATCTCAACATTTGGTTGATTTTATAACAATCTTGGGGATTTTAAAATGAGAAATTGAGAAAAGTAACTATATTCACAGTAGATATGCATGTAGTTAGATTACTTTTAGTAATTTGGTTATACTAGAAAAAAAATTGACACTTTTACTAGGAACAGAAAATGTTCACAGGTCATTAGGGTCAGGGACACACTGCTTTTTAAGGCCCATAAACACTAGCTTTGTTTTTGGCGATGTGTCACGTTATTACTTTAAATTGTAGATTTGCCTATAACTGGGGATCAGACAAATTCACCAGTTTAGCAGTCTGCATTAAAACATTTTTAATAACAATTTAATTTCTTTATGTTAAAAGCCCTTAGGTAGCATATGTTGCTCATATTGTTCTAAACTGAAAGACTTGATAGGAATTAAATCCCAAATGAGTAATTGCACAATACATAACCAAATAGATAATGGCAAAGAAATGTTGTTACATCTTGAATTCACAAATTGATCAGCATGAAATGATCGACTGATGCTGAGTTATCATTTACAAAAGGTAACAAATAAATTCCTACAACCCATAGTATTTCAAATCCTGTTTAAACGAAACAGTTATTCTACATACAGTCGTACTGAGCATTTATTCATAATAGACAAAAAAGGTCTGTCCGTAATTATGAAATTCTTAAATAACTGACCATGAACTAGTCCAAAGATTATGTTTATAACTCACAAATCACAAGTTATACCATGGGGAAAAAGAGTAACTGCGTTCATGTTAGGGTATTGGTTGATAATTGACAAATAAAATAACAAATAGAAAGTAAGACCAAATATGACACAATCTCACAGAGCATAAGACAAGTATATCTCACCTTATTCTCATACATTCTTCTTTTTTGAATATATAACTCCATATATATCATATACATATAAAATTGAATGTAGTGACTGAAAATATCTATCTTTAACAAATTTTAGATGGCGGCAGTATTACCTCAAGGCCACACTTGTATTGGGAGAAGTTTTATTCTCCTGGTTTAGGGCAGATTGTCAGATCCTTTCTTACTTGTACATGTTCCATTCACATGCCAAGTCAAGTTGCTGCAACGCATCTTATAATCACCATTAACACGGCTATCTACTGTTAAGTTGCAAAATGGTCGGTGAACATACTGTAAATTCCGGGCACTTGGAAGCATTGGCATTGCTTATAGAAGAGTTTTCCGCACTTCTCTTTTCCTTTGCATTCAAGTTGACGCTGCTTTCTAAAATTCAGAAGTCTCTCTCCTGGAAGCAGGAAATGCACACAAATCCAGACAGTGAAGATATTCTTAAACTTCCTCTGATAATGTGAAAGCAGTCTGTATGTTTGCCACACCTTCATCATCATCATTTGATTGTAGAACATGGCTATATCATTTGTTATTGTGCAGAAGACCCAGTTAAAAACATGGCCAGTTAAATTTTCTTAGACCTGTAGCTGTAAATAGTAGATATTGCGCAGTAGGTCCACACTCCTGTCCATCATGTTATTTTTACTCTTAGTAGGTGGCAAACTAGTGAAGAAACATGGTGGATTTTGTGGGAGTCAAATCTATATTATATAAGGGCTGTGCAATGCTAAATAAAGTGGGTTGGAATCAATGGCGTTAGACTTCGGAATAACTTGAAATATTAATAGTAAAATTTAATTTATTTAGTGATGGAACTATATCTTGCATTTTGGCTCTCCTCAACTCTCAAGCAACTGCTTCAGTGCACGTTCGATGTTCATTCGGTGCCCCACCCGCGTCACCCCTAACTCTGCCATATCGTCCTTGGTCAGTGCAGGCAGGTGGGCGCCTTCAATCTCATGCTCCAAAAAGCGGGCACGATGTTCTCCTAGTCCCACACTCTCTAGCCACTCTCCAACGTCAAACTTACTCCACAGTGCTAGGGGGCGCTGTCTGAATGGCCGTAAGGCCAGGAGAGGGGCTCCCAGTACCGGTGAAGGGCAGGGGGAGGCGCATGGAGAAGGGGATGGAGAACGGCTGCGGGCTCGAGCACTGGCGCTCCTCATTACGAAACGCACCTCCTTGGGCTCCTGGGGCAAACTTAGACTAGAAGACTTGAGGATTGTGTGATGGTGGTGATGAGGGCCAAATGTACGGACAGGCCCCAACGGTTCACTCCGTTCTGGTGTAGCTCCAGGGCTTGGAGTCCTACGGGTCACTGGGTATCGGCTGCCAGGCCGGATTGCGAAGGTGGTGCCGTAACTCCGCTGAGAGATGGTGTGAAGCTCCCCTAAACTACTAAAGAGTCTAAGAGAGAGAGAGACAGTGAAAACCTAAAAGACAAGTCAAAAAGAGGAAGGTGTAGCTGAAGCAAAAAAGTTTTAACTGCAGTACTTTTGGGAAACTACTGGAATGCTAATGTGAGAAGAGGAATGCGGATCCAATACTGTAAACATTGCGGTTTGTGAAAATTTAAATAGTGCAGAGCATGCAGTGAGAACTTAATGCAATAAAATAACAGTTAGAGCAGTTAATATAAAACTGGAGTCCTCAGAAAGGGTATAAAGAATTGGTGCATTAGCATTTCACAGTATTTCCACCACAGCATGCTTTCGGTTTTCATTTTGTAAACATCCGAAACTTGCTGCAATAAACTTACCACAATCAATGCAGCAATATAAACTAAATGTAGATTCAACATTTGTTTCATTTACTTTTTATTAAAAAGCAATTTGATTGGCCCTCAGCGGTACACTGAAAATTCCAGTTTCGTTGCGCAAGGACAGACAGAAGCTGAAATGCCTCAGTTACTGCATAATGAACTACCATAAGCTTTTAAGACAAGCCCACAGTACATTTGCAGCTTGATTAACGGCTGCAGTAAAGGGTTTAGTGAAAGTTAGTTAGACAAGGAGTTGTTTTTACCCACAGAGCTAAAAACCTACGATTTACTCTCTCCTCCATTCTCCTCACATCTGCAAGGACATACAGACACACACATACATGTGTGTTATGGAAAGGCAATTTAACCAGGTGTGTGGCTAAGGGTGTCAAAAGTCAAGTGGGTGTATTGCTAAATGATATTGAAAGTTGTGTTGTGTTTCATGCAGGTGTGCAAAATGTGCTGCTGTTGTCAAGTTGGTACAATTTTTAGCAGGTCTTTCCTACCTGGCACCTCCCACAGGTGATCTCCTGCCGGGGTCAAGAGGCGCTCCCATTGGTGGCTCCTCCCCCAGTGAATGAGAGTCTTTGCTTAGCAACTCTGCCCCCATTGCAGCAGGCCGACTTTCATCAGACCCACCCATTTGGGCCCGGGGGTCCTCCCCCCAGAGTTTGGAACGTCTTTGGAATAGGTAGCGTGGACGGCTGGGGCCTGTGCTGGGTGGGTGTGGAAGCAGCTCACTGTCTGATGACTGTTTAAGCAGTGGGTCCCTGAGATGGGCGGGGCGACCACGCCCCACCCCAGAACGTTGTTTGCTAGCATGAGTGGAGTCTGTGCTCTCTGAAGACAAAGTGGACATGCTGGAGACTGTAGAAACAGTACTGGTGGTCTCCATATGTGGGTCTTCAACCCCAGAGTCTGCCGTAGAATCGCTTGCTTTTCCAGAGGAGGTCTTTGCAATGGATGGCCGTGCTCCACTAGGTGAAATGCTTAGAGTGGCTTTGGGTGTTTCCTTAATTAGAAGGCCATTAGCGAAGGGTTGAGGGGGCGGCACGAGGCCTATCTTCCGAAGCTCCTCTCTGGTTTCCTCATCACTGGATGAGAGCAACGCATGGGGAAGTGTCACTGTGTAAGGCTCTGCTTCCTCCTCGGAGCTCATAGTCAGACTTCGAGCAGTCAGATTTGAGAGGGTAGGGGCAGGAGAAGGTAGAGTGGGTGGGACCGCTGGTGGGGTATGTTCTGTATCCATCAACACAGGTTGGACACCTTGCACGCTGGGTGGGACAAGTGTCTCTTCCAGGCTTCGTCCAGACCCAGGGCTACCGCTAGTCACTTGGCTTGCTGTTTCTGTGATGCTGACCGGTTCGTCTCTCCAGGAATTAGATGGAGGTGCCTCGAGAGGAGCAGGTGGTGTTGCTCCTCCTTCAGTCTCTGGCCTTTCCACTGCTCGACCTTGAGTGGGCGAAGGTGTGGGCGAAGGTGTAGGAGTGGGTGTATTCCGGCCACTTAGGGCACGTTCTCGTGCAGCCAGTGCAAGAGCTAGAGGTGAAGAAGGATCCAGTGGTCGACCTGTTAGAGGGTGTATAAAAGTGGTGCCCCCTGGTGGTGGGCCAGGGGAAAGCATTGGTGCAGGTGGAGGCAACTCAGCCAACTCATCCACGGAGTGAGACTGAGAAAGTAAAGGGGTTGTATGTGGCTCTGTCGCACCCCCTTCTACAGATAGAAAAACGCTGGTCCTGCGTCGGGCCCCTGGAGGTGTGATTCTAGCTCGCTCAGAGAGAACCTGCTGTTGGAACTGCTCTGCTCGGCAGCTGTGGGGAATCCGTGACCCTCCCAAAGGAGAGGGGTCTCTAGTAGTCTGAGCAGCGGCTCCCTCCTCAACTGGTCCTTGTTTGACTAATGGGCTCTTTCTACGCTGGGGCTTGGTAGGAGTATAGACCGCACTTAGACGACCTACGTTAGCATATGGATTCTCCACAGGTGGTCCACGCCTACGACCACGTTCAGTAGGAACCACTCCAGAGGTAGGCGTTTGTGGTCTTGCAATAGGGGCAGGCTCCACTGGCAAATGAGTGGTATCCTGAAGAATGATCATGGAGCGTGTTTTTCGCTGGCGGTCTGTCGTGACTGGGCCATGGAGTTTGGGCTCTGCCCCTGGGCGGAAGCTTGAACGGCTCTGGTTGGCAGCGCGAGAAGGGGGCGGAGGTGGAAGAAAGGATGGAGGTGGCCCTGAATCTAGGAAGTAGGGAGTTGGAGGTGGTGGAGGAGCTGTCTGTGGAGGGGGTGGAATACTATCTTGTCTAAAGCTGTCAGTCATTGAGGAGCTTCTTGGAAAGCGATGCTCTCCAATCAGGGCTGAGATTCTTTCATCTTCAGGAGCACCTATAAAACAGTTCTCGGTGAGACTGTGGGTGTATTGTTTTGAACAAAGTTCAGAATTCTGATTGTTTTAATAGCCCTTTTTATATCATTGGTTTATGTTTCTGAAAAAGGAGAATTTGTGTGAATGTTTGTATTTGTGTATGTGCCAAATGACACATTACCAAATGACTTGGTTCTTGACATTCCCCGAGGCAGCTGCATGTGACTTTTGTCCACAGCCAAGGACACTCCTGAAATTACTGGCAAACCCTGCCTCTCTAACAGAGACTACACACAAACAAAAACAATACATGATCAAATACTGGCCAGAATGTATGTCAGAAAATACATATTGCCATGTATAACAAGGGCTCTTGTATTTTGTTTCAATAAAAACATAATTATAACTTTTATATTATTATAATATATTAAAAACACCTTTAAAAGTACACAATTTTTAAAAATGTTGTATGTTTATGTGTATTACACTCACATTGATCTCAGCCTGTGTGATGCGGCGACTTGTTGGTCTCTGTTTCACAGTGGCTGCTCTGGAGTCCGTTTCCGCAGGACGTGGCCTCGTCACTACAACCGGTTCTTTGGGTGAACTCAACATCTCATCCAACTTCTCTGTGAGGGAAACACACAGATCCACACACATACCGAAACACTTAATACACATTCTTGACCAATATTCCAGTCCTTCCTCTGATCAAATCACAGAAGACCAATCACAGTCACCAAGTGCACCAGAAAATACAAGTACACAGATCCCATGTGTATAATATACATAGTCTGAAGGAACACTAAAACAAATATACAGCCACAAATACAGTACAAAACACATACATAATAGCTGTCTACAATCCACAAAAAGAAAAACAAACACATATACATACTTTGACTTTACAGTTTTTCGCAGTCACAGGCAACAACACACAAGCTAAATAAACAGGTTAGATAAATCCATCCATGACATCACATGCTAATCAGCATATAGAACCAGTAAAGGACATCATCAACGTGAGACTGGTTTCATATCTTACCTCCCCTCCTTCTCCTTGACGCTTGTGGACAAGAAGGACAAATCTATAGTTCCTGATTTAGCTCATAGATTGAGTATTTGATGGTCACTTTTCATTAGCAATGAATGAGCAAAGCTATCACTGCACAATCATCCACACTCCTTGCACTGCTGTATCATTCTCACGGAAAGAAAAGACATTAATTTGCACGCATTTCTCCATTAGTGTTACTGGGGAAAAAAACGTTCCAACATGTACCGTGCCCTCAAAGATAATGATAACATCTGTTTTAACTCATCTGAGACCTAGCATAACACAAGATGTTGTTTGCATCTGTGTTTATTTATAAGAGCACCTGTCTTACCCAGCTCCTCCAGTTCTGAAGTCATGCTTTTTGAGCGCAGGGTCAGGCTGGTGCTTGCGTCTCTCTTGGGTGGTGGTGGGGCTAATTAATTATCAGGAAGAACAAGAAATGTAATATATAAATTTAACAGGATTCTCTAAATCTTGACATCCAGTCAAATAAAAAAAAAAGCATAGTCTGCATGCATTAATGAAGTTGAGGACAAGAACCTTTCTTGCGGACGACATCTCCAGTGTCAGGCTTGCGCGTGACAGACACCACCTTCATTACTAGCCGACTTCCACCTTGTCGAATCAGTGATACCACCTGCCTATGTCCCACCTTTACTACGCTCACCCCATTTACCTGACAAATGTGCGGAGAATTAGAGAAAGATGTAACACATAGCCGGTAGAAACCCAGCAGAAGCATGATGACATTCTTCAGTCTAAAAAAGTCAGCATGAAATTGAAATTCACCCAATCTATTTTCTAAATGCATGCTATTGATCTTATTATGAATGATTCATCCCTGCATGTTTAATTTTTTTAAAGAATTGAGCTTGTCATTTTTAATCAAATGGCAGACAACTCTGGTGATGTATGATATTTCCAAGATTAGTCAAATAATTAAATGTGTTTGCTTTTTGTTAATTACAATTATTAATTTAGGCCAGTTTTTTAAAATATGGTTTGAAAATCACTGCTTTAGCAAAGAAAAAGTTGTGTCTGTGTGTGTATAAATCAAAAGTATTTTTTAACCTCAATGAGGAAATCTCCCGTCCTTAACCCTGCCCTCCACGCCACCCCTTCCAGGTCCACAGACTCCAGGTATTGCAGGGCAGGAAAAGCAGGAGTTGGTGTGAACTCTTCTATGGGTGTCTCAGCTGACAAGAGAGAGGATTTAATTACTGCATTTGCATGTGAATTTTATTCATGCTTTGCATCTGACGTGTGTGTGTGTGTGTGTGTGTGTGTGTGTGTTTCAGACCTTTAGCTCCCCGAAGCACAAAGCCAAATCCTTCGCTGTCTCTCTTCTGCAACGTTGCACTTTTTTCTTCTATAATATAATCACTGTGAATTTATAGAAATCAATAGTCAGATGTGCTGCACTGCCAGAACTCACTGTCTTCATAGATTCCCCCTCCCATACCCATTTACCCATAATCCCCAACACTGGCACCATATTTTGTTTATTCAGGATGAAGGAGAGAGAAAGGCAATGGTTGGAAAGGCATACTACAATACTACTCATATTATTTCTGCAGTACTGTGCACATGTATCTCTCTCGCTCTCTCTCTCTCTCTCTGTATATATACATATATACAGTATGTCTGTGTGTGTGTGTGTGTGTGTATACCTGTAAGAGGTATAGTTGTCATAGGAGCCAACAGTGTAGTGCCTAAAAAGTCTTTTGGTGCGATCCTCTCTTGTCTCTGAGAAAAAGATGAGTGGCCACATCAATAACAATAAGATTTGAACGTTACACTGCAGAATACTTTCAAATAATGCTTCTGAATGCAGTTGTGTGTGTGTGTGTGTGTGTGTATGCATGCACACTGACCTAGTCGGGGGTCATATTGTCTCATCTGGACTTCCTCTACACAGTGAGCAGGAAACCAGCCAGTTCGTCCTTTAACTGAGCCTTCCCAGAATCCACCTTCCCCTATGCTTAGCACTGGTGGAGACACGTATAAACCGTTTTATGCTGTATTTGGTATATTTACCTGGATGGATGTTTATTCAACTGCAGGCATTTCTTGTCCCAGATATTATTTTTTTATTTATTTAGTTACTTGAAGATTACATTAAATCTGTCTTCGTAGGCACTTTTTACCAAGTCTCCATTTAGTTTTGTTACTTTTCGAATGCCTTCAAGTATAAATATTATTGTTTTATCCTTGTTCCAAAACAAGACATCACAATTTAATTATATATATATATATATATATATATATATGAAAATGATGATTATATCAATTCTTACACAAATTAAGGCCCTCAGTTTTTTTCTCAAATGTTTATACTTATTTACCAAGGTGACAACAGCATCAGTGAAGAATATACTTTGGATAAAATTTGAGATGTAAAAAACTAAATCAGAAAAAGATTAAGATTTTGCATAATTTCCAATCAATCCATAATTTTGTCAAAATATTTTTTGAGTATATAGGAAAAAAACAAACGGCTAGCTTCTGCAAGACAGTTTATTTTATTTCTAATTTGTTCATGATGGTTCAATTCTCCTGTAATGCATGTATATTCACTTCTGAACACAGAGTAGACACATTCAATAGACTAGAGAATTTTTAAAAGTCCACAGGGCCAAAAGAGCCCATAGCTGAAGAACTATTCAGAATGCCACAAACTGTAGCAACCTCCAGCATAAAAATAATGTGAATATATATATATTTTTTTTTTGCTGCATCTTGAACAGAGAAGCTGGCTGACTGACCTTTGACCCTCTCTCCTCGGTTGAGTGTGATCTCACCCTCGCCCTGTGGATTGTGGGAGCTGACAGCGATGAAGGTTCGGCCAGGCACCGCACTATACAGCCGTCGCTTGGGCCCTCGAGACACAGCAGGAGGACTCGGCTCTCTCTGTACAGGACTGCCAGGGCTGCAAACACGTGTGCAGAAATGATTAACAACCAGTTGATATCGTCTTTTATGTCAGGTAATCAATACTTTATTATTTATTATAATTAACTATTTTAATATTTAAAATGTATTATTACAACTATCAATTATAATATTCATATTTCACATAATTATGAGCATGAGTTTTTACTCGCATTATAAATGTTGCAACTGAACTTCAATCACCATGCATTTTTGTTGAATGAAGAAAAAGCTACTTTTCTGATTTATTCATAAAATTGAATGTAAATAAAAACAGCAAATAATTGAATAAAAAAAATGAAATATAAACTTTAAACTTTAAGTTTATGCAAAGGAGCAGTCTGGGCTTGAGAATAATTAACTCATTTTGTGTTCAAATAGAAAAAAAGAGAAAAAAAATAAAATAATTATATATATATATATATATATATGAGAATACTGGAGAATTCAAGGATGACAATGCACCTGAGGTGCAAATAATCTTTTTTTTTTTTTTTTAAAGAGCAGTCTGTACATGTTGCTAAATATCTAATTTTGTTTTTAAATAGAAAAAGCAAAAAAAAACAAACATCATATAGGTTTGGAGAAAACAAGGATGACTCGCACCCGAGGTGTAAATAAATAAATAAAATGCAAATAATTTAAATAAATAATTGCAAATAAATTTAAGCAAAAATAAAAAATGAGATAAAAAAAATATATTTTATTTTATTTATATTTATTTATTTATTGGAAAAGAGCAGTCTGGGCATGTTGCTAAATATTTCATTTTATGTTCAAATAGAAAAAGCAAAAAAGAAAAAGTCATTAGTTTGTAGAAACCTCTCTTTAATGCTCTACAAATCAAGGACGGCTCCGCACCTGAGGTGTCCTCCTGAGCGGGTGTGTCTCCTGAGGCTGCGTGTGTGAGTGTGAGCCGCCTGGGGGCTGCGCTGGGACAGGTTGGTGTCATCAGGCTCCAGCGGGGGCAAGCTGCGAAGTGAGGGGGCCGGAGAGGGAGCTGGCAGACTCTCATCTAGAGCATTATCACTGGCCGATCGCATCAGAGAGCGACGTGGGGATACGCAGACGTGCCGCCGAGACGAGTAAGAAGGGGTCTCCCTGAAAGGCACTTTTACAGGAAGACAGCAACATATAAATAGTTATGCAACATGAGAACACCGAGCCGACCGACATCTATATTGCTGTATTACGCCGAGTCAGTTTGATTTGAGAAATCTCCATGCTTGTAATATAAAACCATATACATTTTTGGAAGATATCAGACATGCACATAACAAAAGATTCACACCACACACACCAATTATGGAAAAGGAAATAATGCGTGTTTGTGCTGTAACACAATTTGGCTCTTACTACTGCACATCATATTCATTAAAGTGCACTTTTATCTTTAAACATATATATTTACATCCGAGAACCATTTGGAAATTGCAGTCCTTTTAATATCCTGCTGTGTCATTCAAACAAAGCAATTTTTTAAAAGCGCCACAGAAACAGTGTTTATTTTCTTCCATCCCAAGTTGATTTTTCCAGAAAATTGTATTTTAATACACACCTGGATCAAATTCAGCTAAGGTGTGCTGTTTGCTAAGAAAATAGTAGCCTAAATCATCGAAACATTAAATGACCTGCTAGACCAGAATGACCACTTTAATGGATTCTCGAAGAATCCTATCAGTTGTGAATAAAACCCATTTTCGCCTGTCGAATGGATCAAGAATGCTCTCCAGGAGGCTGGAACGGATATGTCCAATCTATCAAGAAGAAAAAGACTAGCAGAACAGATTAACCTGTATCAGGCTGAGATAGAGAGGAATCACTCATAACCTGAAGACTAGCATCCCATCTGTGAACCACGGAATGGCCTAGAAATGTAAGGCTGCTGTTTAAGATTATATGTAATACGTCCAATTAATTTTGATTGAAATGGTCAGTTGGAGGTCATGTATGGGCTGCAAGTCCTTGATGGCTTATGGTTTATGGATGTAAATACTTTAAATAAAATCAGTCTTTAAAGGGGTCATATCAAACCTCAAAAACCTAAAACATATCGAAATAAAGTAATTTAGTTTTTCATCACCAATTTCCACCTTTATAATTAAAAGTGCCGTTTTGCTAGTTTACCTTTAACACTTCAAATGTAAATGGCCTTTATAGGTGATGTTGATTTGTAGGTTTTGTGTTAATATACATTTGTTTATAGGTTTAAATACCACTTGCAGAATCGGTAAGATATTTTAAATCTTCAAAGAGAAATAATAATTAAATAATAATAATGATAATTTGTAGTAGTAGTAGTAGAATTTTTTAAAGAATAATCATAAAAAATAAGAATAAATAAATAAGAGAAAGATTAACATTTTTATATAACAACCCTCGGTTCTTAATGTGTGTTGCCTCTTTGAATATCAATAATTGTTTATAGTCTTTTGTGGTAATTGTGAATGAGTCGCCGGTTTGTCCCTGTTTACTAAATCCATTCAGGTACAGCGAGTTCTATTTTTCCCAGCATGCTCTGAGCAACTGTGGTTGAGAACTCAAACATGTAATAATGTATTGAGTGACTGTTGACAGCTGAGTGAGTCATGCACAACTATCACAACAGGTGACAGTCACTGATGCTTGAGGAGGCAACACACAATTCAGTTACTGTCTTGTGAAATATATTTAAATGTTACTGTTACTGTATGCACCTTCTTCAGGGGCATTCTAAAAAAAATGCAATTTATTATCCTTATTTTTATGAATGCAACTTTATCTGATTTATACGAGATTAATGGTCTTTTTAGACTGGGAAGGACTTTTTAGTTTTGAAAGATACAGCAAGTTTTAGTATACTGAACGAAATTTGATTCCTCATGATATGGCCACTTTAAACACACAAAGTTTCTCGTCAAATCTGCAGGGGTACAGAGCCACAACCTAAAAAAAACACACACACGCACACAAATTGGGTGTGAAGCGGGGATTGCACTGGTGAGTTAATCAAATACGTCATGAAGACCGGACAGAAAGATCAGCACATGAAACACTCAGATTACACAGAAATTACAAACAGATGACTCACAGATTACATCACACAGAGCATGACTGAGATTTACAAAGAGAAACACACACAAATCATAAAGAGATTAGCCCACATACACTAGTATGACAAGTACTATAAATACATCACTTATTGTAAAGTTAGAGCGCTGATAGGAACAGTATCTAGATCTTGCACAATCAGACTGACTGTCTGAAATAAAAAAAAATATCATGCATTTATGGATTGTTTTGACACACGCTGTGATAAGGTTACTAGATTCACGCTGTTTCATATGATCATACACTCTTATGTTGTCATTTCTGCTTTTACTCTGAAAGGAGCGCTCGTGCCATATCCACTAGACTAAATAATTAATTGAGGTTTTATCTGAAATGATACCCAATAATGGATTTAAATTAGAGTGAACGGAGTTCATCTAGACAACCCACGAAAACGTATTATGGTTTTATGGTGCCAAATAAAATAGACAACTCACCAACATCTGAGGTTTTATGAATCTTGATGATTTCTGCCAGGTCAAAGTTCCCTGCAATGATAGCAACCTACCAGAAAAAAAAGTATGCAACAAATTAAGGAATAGTAAAGGAGCTAGAGCTTAGCCAGAACATCAGCTAAAAGACGCTTTATACCTGAAATGCTGTTTGGTTGTTGTAGTTCTTGATTTCTTTATTTGCTCCTCGAAACAGGAGAACTCTAGCACAGCCTTCCTGTAGATATTGCAGAGGGAGCAAAGAAAAAGGTGGTGAGTGCAAGAGAAAACATGAGGAGATTATAGTTATAACACCCTGTAAATGCGTATGTTTTTTATGTGATTTGATGCCCAGCTGAGTTTAATAACTATATACAATTGCAGTGAAATACTAGCTTACTGCAAAGTATGTATACTGACTACTATACTTTTTTAAAAGAATGTAAGACAGAATCCATCAAAGGTGTGTTCCCTGAGTAAGCAATAAAGGCAGCGCCTCCTTAAAATATTGGGATGAAAATATAATCTACAATAAAACAAATATTAAGAATAAAATCTAATAGTGTGTTCCATATGTCAAAAAATATATATAGTTTTTAAAAATATGTTGTAAACACTGAAGTTTAATGAAATTTATGTTTGCATTAGAAAATACATTTAGTTTCAACCTTCATATACCAAGAAAATACATTTCCAATCTTACAGTAGCCAACATTTAGGCTAAATGCAAATGCAAATAGAATGAGTCAAATTGGTGGAAATGGATAGATGAATTAAGTAAACAACTTACTCACTTGGACAAAATGTCACAAATATCGACACTATTTGTTCAAACTGAAGCTTTGCATTTTTTAAAATGACAAATTATTGTTTTAGCCTGACTGAAATTGAACTTGTGCATGTTAATGTACTTGAAGGATGACAGATGATGTTTAAAAAATGCAGTTATCATCACTTCAGGTTCATTTGTCACACCGGCAGAGGAAGCTTCAGTCGGGTGCAATTACAGCATTCCACACAGTTCGCTATAGTTACATTTCACCCATTTTGACATGTAGTAGCTCATCCTCATATTTTATGCATGGGTGTACAAAAATGCATACTACATACTGCATAGTGTTTACTTTAAAAATAGTATGAACACCCATTATTTTAAGACAGCATAGCTAACGTGTGTGTATTTGTAGGTGTGTGTACCTGGTTGTAGAGGGCACACAGGTGTAGTGCTGTGTTTCCTGAGGCATTCTGAGCGCTCAGCTCCGCTCCATAGAATAACAGGTGCTCAAGGTGCTGCACGTTTCCATGACGACAAGCCTATGGTACAAAAACACACACACACACACACGCTCCGATCACCCACTGCTGCAGGTGTAGCAAACAATAAAAAGGATATATTTAGTCTCGCTGGAGAATGAAACTTTAAGCTACGGGAGATTTTCTTCCCTTTACGTTTAATGAGTTCTGAGCATCAGATGAGAAATGCATCTTCGCGTTACCTGATGGATCTCCTGCCAGCCGTTCTCGTCGCTGTAGCCCAGCTGGGCGTGATCGTACAGCAGCAGCTCGCAGCAGTACGGATCTCCCCCAACCATGGCACTGTGATAGAGGGGGGTGAGCCCACGACTGTCCTTATAGTCTGGAGACGCCCCCAGATCCAACAATGTCTGCAAATAGCACACGAAATATGATGGACATATGTGCACAGACTCCCAACAGCTTATGATGAGTTGTATAAGGATGAGTCTTTCTTTGGATTGTGCGTGTGGGAGGAAAGTGCCTCAACTCACAGTCAATGCTACGTGGTTGTGCGTTTGGACCGCTTTGTGCAGCGCCGTCAGGCCGTCTCTGGTTCTGAAGTCCAGATGGGCTCCACCACTCCTCAACACCTTAATCAGTTCGGCACAAGTGTCCAGCTGGGCCACGAGAGTGAGAGGAGATTCTGGAAACATCACACATGCAGAGATGATTAAAAATGCTAAATGTCAAATCCGTTTCAGTGAATAAATGATTGACTCATTTTGTCGAATGTCCTTGCTGATTAGAACTGTCCTAAATTTACATTCATTAAAACATCCTAAATGCTAATCAAGGCAAACTTTAAAGGAATAGTTCACCTATCCTTCATGCCAAATGAAAATTCATGTTGTTCCAACCCTTTATTATTTTGTTTAGTCCATGAAACCAAAATGAGATGTTTGGCAGAATGTCCAAGTTGCTCTATTCTACACATTGAACGTAAATTGAGAAATACGTCTCTAATCTCCAAAAAGCACCCTAAAAGTATCATAAAAGGTATAGGTTGTATTACTTCAGAAATCATACGATAGCTTTATGTGAGGAACAGACCATATATATATTTCTGTCATGACAACTCTCGGAGGGATTGGCATGGTAATGTACATGACAGTGTTAATTTATTTGGTCTTGGCGGAATAGATCTGCTACGCTGCTGCTGCAATACAATCCTCAACATGCTGCTTGCTACTGCCAATACATCCACAACATGCTGCTGTGAGCATGTAAGAAATATTGCTGCTGCAAATATAACATACATAAAATAACCCCATAGCATACATGATTCCCCTCGTAGCAGATCTATACAGGTGGAGCTGGGGAAGGTGGAGGGTTTCTGAAGCAAGCTGCAACTGCTACGGCAAGCACTAGTCATATATTTGAATGTTGAGCAGCGAGCTCATTGGCTACCGATACAGGAGCGAACCAATCAGCTGTGCCATGTGATAATGATGTCATTACGTCAGATTGAGTTAGACCTATCGGACTGCACCATCAGAGTTTCATGCCAGAACTATATATATATACAGTATATATACTCTAAAGTACTCACCCCCACTCTCAGCATCATGAAAGTTGGGGTCCAGCCCTTTCTCTAGAAACCTGCAGACCTTGTCCACACATCTTTGTTGAACATACTCCATAAACTTCTTTAGATTGGCCTGGCAGCAACAGAAATTAGTGAAATACAAGGAAGTGACATACAACATTCACAACACAAAGTTGCCTGTTATTTTTCATTCAGAAATATTGGTTTTGGAGTAAATGGAGCACATACAAAGAAGTTAGCCAAGTGGTTAGAGGTTATTTACTTGCATTTAAATAAGTCTTAAAGGTATAGTATCAGAAGAGTCTGTACAATTATAAGACTCAAAAACTACAAAACCTTGACTACCATTAATGGACTTAGAATAATGAATGCAATCAAACTGTGTGTTATGGCCCTTTTAAAGGTGCTGTAAATTCAAATTCTTTTGCTAACTTCTGCCATTTTGCTAACCTGAACCACATGACCTCTACAAACCCATCCTTTAAAGACATGTCAGCAAACGCAATATCAGCAAAACTGAATGCATTAAATGATTCACAGACAGAGCGTGTTTCTAATTAGCTAGTTTTTAAAATTTGGCTTTTAAAAAGCATGGGCTACACCCATGACTCTATTTGGTAGTCTAGAACTGTCACAGAGAAACATGCAATATTCTCAAGACCAAAACAAATAGCTTACAGCATGTTTTAGATAACAAAAAAATTTAATGGGAAAGTTTCAGGTCTTAGAACAACAGCTTCGTGTATAAAATTATACACTATTGTTCAAAAATGTGGGGTTGGTAAGATTTTTTTTATGTTTTTGAAAGAAGTCTCCTATAAGCTCACCAAGTCTGCATTTATTTAATAAAAAAAATGAATGAATGAATTAATAAAAGTAAAGTAAGTAAACGTGTGAAATATTTTACAGCATGTTTTAGATAACAAAAAAATGTAATGGGAAAGTTTCAGGTCTTAGAACAACAGCTTCGT
The DNA here is from genome assembly GCF_001515625.1 of Sinocyclocheilus rhinocerous. Classification (NCBI taxonomy): domain Eukaryota; kingdom Metazoa; phylum Chordata; class Actinopteri; order Cypriniformes; family Cyprinidae; genus Sinocyclocheilus; species Sinocyclocheilus rhinocerous. Next base: position 960,441 of record NW_015624564.1, on the reverse strand, counting down.
GTATAAAATTATACACTATTGTTCAAAAATGTGGGGTTGGTAAGATTTTTTTTAATGTTTTTGAAAGAAGTCTCCTATAAGCTCACCAAGGCTGCATTTATTTAATAAAAAAAATTAATGAATTAATTAATAAAAGTAAAGTAAGTAAACGTGTGAAATATTATTACAATTTAAAATAAATATTTTCTATTTAAATTTTTTTTAGAATGTAATTTATTCCCGTGATAGCAAAGTTGAATTTTCAGTAGCCATTACTCCAGTCTTCAGTGTCACATGATCCTTCAGAAATCATGCTAATATGCTGATTTGGTGTTTCAAAAGAACAGCATTTATTTGAGAAATATTTACTAACATTTTAAATGTCTTTCACTTCTGATCAATTCAATATTTCCTTGCTCAATAAAAGTATTCTTTAAAAATATTTGTACCAACCCCAAACGAACGGTAGAACATGAATGTTAAATGATACCTTGGTATGTAGTTTGGCCAGTTGCTTGTCATCTACATGGCTCTGAGTGTAAACACGCCTCTTGTAACGGAACTGAAGTCACACAAATGTATTGAGGGGTGAATGAAAATAGCCGCAACATGGCCCAATTATATAATAAGTGAGAGCTCTAAAGCATTTTGGGATACAGAAGAATGTTTATGTGCACCTCTAGGTACGGTACAGGTGTGACCGTAGGGAATGGATACTCCCTGAGCAATCTCTCCTCATCGAGGAACTTTCCGGCGCGCCCGTTAAAGGCAGGGAGGTAGAGGCCATAGTTAAGCACATCGGTCAGGCTTTGTGTCAGAGTGACCAGAACTTGCTGCTTACAAACCCACACTGGAGCCTCAAGGTCCAATCGCAGGCATTTCTGGAAGCACACATATTACAAACTCGTCATATTCCTACATGAACAAACAGTATTTTTGCTTTTTGGGGGGGGGATTTATACATATTTTATTATATAGACTGACAAACTCAGTCAGGATATGTTGCAGGCTGGATTCGAATCTACATTACCCATATGAGCACCAAGGCTTAAAGTGACTGGAGTACATAAGCTAACTGCTGCGCCGTGGCTCTGACTAGGCCAGGTAGGTTTAATCATTCATGTACAATTTGAATCTTGCTCCGTCATCAAGTGTCCTGAAATGCCACAATATTTACTGCAGCAAATAGTTCAAAACTATAAGAAACACGATTATCTGTCCAATACATATTTCCTCCAAAAGCACCAGGCTTTAGACTTTACTTAAGATCATTTAAGAGATCAAGGCCTGTACTATTTGTTCTCGAATGTTTATTCATCATCAGTCAATGAGAAACTGCTGAACTCATGACATCTTTCTTAAATTAGCTGAAAGCAAAGTGAAATGGTGTTTGTGAGATTCACACTGCAAAACTAACGCCATTTAAAGGAACAGTTCACTCAAAAATGAAAATTTGCTGAAAATGTACTCGCCCTCAGGCCATCCAATATGTAGATGAGTTTGTTTCTAAAAACTCATCTACATCTTGGATGGCCTGAGGGTGAAAACATCATAATAATCCACAAGTAATCCAAACGACTCCCGTCCATCAATGAACATCTTGAGAAGTGAAAAGCTGCCTGTTTGTATGAAACAAATCCATCATTAAGGTGCTTTAACTTCTTTAAACATCATATTTCTTTTGGACTGTTTTGGCTTGTAAACCGTGCTTGATCTGTGTTTATTTTTGTAATGATTCAAACGAGACGGCTTTTTAACTGGAGAAAGCAATATTATGGATAGAGGACTTGTATATTAAATGGAACCAACGGTCTGAAGTTAAAAACATCTTAATGAAGGATTTGTTTATTACAATCACACAGCTTTTGACTTCACAAGACATTAAATGATGTACTGGAGTCCTGTGGATTACTGTGATGTTTTTTCAGCTGTTTGGACTCTCATTCTGACAGCACCCATTCACTGCAAACTGCAGAGGATCCATTGGTGAGCAAGTGATCTAATGCTAAATTTCTCCAAATCTGTTTTGATGAACAAACAAACTACATCTTGGATGGCTTGAAGGTGAGTATACATTTTAAGCAAATTTTCATTTTGGGGTGAACCCTTTAATATTTTCTGTTCGCAGGTTTCTATAATGTGAAAAGAAGAGGGTGAAAAGAAGGACCATAATAGAGTGCAAAATACAAAACTCAACGTCAAAGTACCCCTGTCGGACAACCTCTGACAGAAAGCAGGGAGTTACGCTCGATGCTGAAAAGACTGTCAGAAGAGCAAGGTATGTCTGCAGTTTTGTGTTTGACAGGATTATGTAAACATGTTCCACATAACATCAATTAGAAGTGCAAATTTATTCAGCAAATAAAAAAAGTCTACTTTTGGATGACACTATATATGCAATCGACATGCATGCGGCATCTTTCAGCACAAATGACTGTAGATCCCTTGTGCAGAAACATGCGTGCATGTAGACGACATGCTGTAAGCCTCTGTCACACACCCCTTACTCCCACGCAGAATCAACTACTCGGTCTGTACCAATCACTGCCACTCTCTACTCCTGTGCTGCAGTGCAGCCATTTCAAAGAAAATAGTGAGGCTGCATATGCATATGAGAGCACACTAAAAGGAGGGCTCACCGTTTGCTGCAGATCAGGGATTCCGATGCGGATGACAACTGCATTTCCGTGGAGATCCTCCATAGGTTCGGAGGTAGATTTAGTCCCAGGAGAGGCCCGAATGCTGTCATCTCCGTGGTTACCGTTGGTAGTGGTGTGTTGTTGCCGTGGCCGGTCGAGAGCCTCATGTTTGCCGTCGGCAGGTGGACTGATAGGCATGCTCTGGGAGTGTGTGTGTGTGTGTGTGTGTGTGTGTGTGTGAGAGTGTGTGTGCGTTCTGCTCAACACGCCGGCCTCACAACCCTACAAAACAACATACACCCATCAAACTCATTCTAATGAATGGGTTGTGAGATCTGATATTACATTTACCTGTATACTAGTAAGAAGCATGTGTTTAAAGGGTGTTATAATATGCATGCCTTGCATTTGTGGCTAATAATGTCAAAGTGTGACAGGTATGATGTCTTTTGTAAGCATGGAGATGACATTTTACCACAAATCAAGATAAAATGATGGGATGACAGAGTTTGTCAGAGACAGTGAGAAAAGAGAGAGAGAGAGAGGAACTCCATTGGTTGTGAGTGGTTGCCATGGACACTGTGAAGCAGATCCACTTGGGAATCATGAAAATTGAGGGAACCCTGCATCCCAAGTTACCATGGCAACTCAGCACTTTGCTTGTTCTAGTGCACTACCACTTCCTCTTTAGAGACAGCTGTGCACACACACACACAAACACTCACTGTTGGTCCCTCTTTGTTTAACACATCACAAGCAACAAACCACTGGCACTTTTGAACTCATGACACCCATTTTAAATACTTAACCCTCTGAAGCATGATTATGTGCACTACAAAAAGTCATTTTCATGTTGCATCCAAAGCATCATAGGCAACTACTTTAGACCGATTCCCATAATTTTATATGTCTGTCCTGATTATATGTTATTGTGCATTTATATATGACAACATTCCAAAAAATGTTTGGTTCCCACATTAAGTTTTTATTATTAAAATAAAATGCCTAAAATGAACATTCCATGAATGTTATGAATTGGTTTTCAAATAAATAACCCAAGGGAAACCATACACTAATGTTAGGGGAATGTACTGTGTTTGCCTGGTAAAGTCAACATGTCTGATGTACCTACTGTATGACTAGTATCTTTTATTGCAGTGTAAATATGTCAGAACTCTCTCAGAATACACTATTTTGATGCAACAAAATATGGGAATTTTTATATGTTATTGTTTTGAAGTGAAAAGATTTTGCATGCATCAGAGGGATAAATACCTTTTACATTTTCAGCCACACTAAGAATCAGTGGAGGAATATGCCTAATTCTTTTACCATACTATTATCACAGCCGGCCACATGTAGCCGTCCACCTACTCACTCATTCCAATGCAATCACACACAAGCTAAAACATTTCAGACACTCTTGACTATTGTCCACAGAGACAGAAGGGAAGTCCTCTATTACGTAAAAGACATTGTCACAGAGAACATTAGATGGAAAATCCAGCAGAAACCTATATTAACTAAGATCTGAGATGGCATGTTACAATTGAATTAAATTAAAACATTTAAATATTAAGGTCTTGATCACTAATAATCACTTAATTACTTGAAATTATATAGAGATTCTTTCTGGCAATTGTTGTAACCAAATGTGTGTTTTCAGAATAAGTTGCACAAAAGTTGCCATTCCCACGATGCTAAGATGTTCTGAGTAGTTTCGAGGAAGTTGTTAAATGGTTGCTAGGGTGTACTGGGTTATTGCTTACTGGCTCAAGCAGTACCCACCCATAAGGCAAGATATTCTGGCAAGTTTCCTTCATTAAGTGTAAGCGTTTTATCATCTGGCAGGCAAAATTGTAAGTCTAATCAATTAGAAAAGTAACAGCACACTTTCTTTAACATTCCATGTCGTTTGTAGTGCAAAATGGACAAATTGTGACAAATTGTGGACAAAATTTAGTATTTAGTTTAGGAGTTTGTTAAAATCCCAAACCGTAAGTATGAGCAATAGCAATACTGAAACTGCTTTAGCAAACACCACTAACAAGCTAGAAATATTGGAAACAAGGAGGAGTTCACCTTTGACCTGGACTTCCCATGTGACGTTCCTGTACATTCGCAGGTATTTCGAACTTTTCAGAGCTTTCCATCTTTATTCCAACAGCTTTCTGCCAGTATTCCACAATGCACACTTTGTTTTTGTAAAACAGTAGGGCCGAATGTCCCGGCACTCCCTCCGAGGTCTGAGATTTCAGGACACTTGAAGCCCAACCCTGATGCTGAATATTCCCGAGCAGGAAAACCGGGGGGAAATTACAGCAGGAAGGTCTCCAGACCATCTCAAACCATCTCAGCCAACCAAAAGCATCGTTCGAGGACCTCCACCAATAAGCAGCCAGGGTTCAGTATCTCGACCAATCACCAACGTCTCTATAAACACCTCAGGTGAGGCTACGCTTAAAGAAATCATTCTGGTTGTAATCAACATCTCTGTCATTCCTAATGTCACTCGATACAGCCTGTTCAAGTGCCCCTGTACATTTAAAATGGCTAAGATGTAGCAACAAGAGATTATATGTGCTTTGATTAAATAAATAAGAGATTTTATTTATGCATGGTGTTGGATAATGCATTTATCAAAGCATGTTGCGGTCACAACAAAAATGATGCCAGCCTGAATGAAGGAATAAAAAAGCCTTCATAATCCCATCAATTTTAAATAAAGAATCAACTCCCACATATTCCTACTTACGCACACACACAAATCCGTAGCACCACTATCATTTCTTTAATCTAGCACTGTTATGGTCTCCAGAAACTTCCACTAGACCTGTTTTCATACTATGCCCTTTTGGCTTTGTAATTTACTTCCCGTGACCTCAGCCCAACTTCCTGCCCTTCTTCCTGGCTGGATTGGGCCGAGGCTCCTTGGGATGTTTTTGCAGGAAGTATAGGAAAGGCTGCATGCCTCTGATAACTCCACTCTTTCCTCAGGCGATACAAAAACTCACCTCACACACATGAATGTGGAACAGGAATAAAAGCTACTGACACCCACACTCCTTCCTACAAATCTCACACACATGCAGTTACAGAACAGTAACGTTTCTATTTCCACCGCATATTAGAAGGGCCTCTAACGCAATTACAGGAATGTATGATATAGCACTAATATTGTAGTATAGTTCTTTAATGCTGAGTATATCAATATTTGAAATCACATATGAGGCGCTGTGATAGATGACAGCAGCAGAAAGTCCTGATAGATTTCATTTCCTTTTGATTTCATCAGATCAAGGAGAAATCACATGAGCGTGCTGCTTCTGTTACATAAGCCACACCTTGACGTCTGGATCTGTGGGTAAGAACTTGACTGAAGTTATAAGACTGCAGCCGTTCTTAAAATCTTTGAGATCTCCTTCTGAAATATAGGAAATGCATTCATTTGGATTTTGGGTAGTGTGACAAATATCTTTTTTTTTTTTTCAGCATTCAGCACAAACTCAGCATTTTTATTTATTTAAAAGTTTAAATTTTTTTGTCCATTACACATTATCAATATAACTGTTTTAGCGAGAATTTCAGAATGTGTTAGAATTTGGTTTGTCGTTCTTTTGTTTTATCAGCACACAGGCTTTGTGTCAAACTTTATGATCATATTCTCCAGTATGATTTGAGATGATCCACAGAGCATCTTGAGCTTCAGTGTAGGAACATGTGACCATCTGTAAATCTGTAATTTACTTATTTGACAGATTATTATAAAATTATTGGTTTAAATTGCATATTTAATTACAGTTTTTCAAAATCTGTGGATATTTGTGGACATCATATTGTTTAAAAAAATTATTTTTAATAATCCTTTGCAGCTCATTTAAACGGTCCTGTACTTTGACAAATTATTTTAGAATATACTTTTAAATTTTAAATATACTTTTAGATCTTAAAAGCATAAATATTCTATGCAGTCTCAATTATAAAAACTGAAGGTATGTCAGAAATGTCATGCATAATAATTATGCAAGAATACAAAATTTGAAGTATAGATATTGAAGCAAAATGCTTGAAATGTCATGCCAACAACCTATTTCCTAAATTTCTTTTACACCAGGACTTCAGTTAAGACATTTCTGACCTTCTGAGAGGTTAGAGCAATGAATGCAATTTCAAGCAATGTTTCAAAAAGTTTTAAATGCATATTAAATAATACATTTAAAATAATGCAAGTCCTTTAGTTTGGCTTATATTCTCCTAAAGTCAAGTTTCAAAGTAGCAATCCCCTATTTCAAATACTCCTAAAAGCAAAACTTCTGCCTAGAGTAACTACACACTCAGTTTCTCCAACATTCATCATTGCACACGCAAACACTCACAAATCCTCTTTCTCCCTCACTCAACCCCACATGGTTTCCTCCCGCTTTGGGGCTCTTGTCACCTCGGTATACAGATCCAGGGACAGTATAATCAGCCAAAGAGTGCTGTGAGCAATAATGATGTGTGTGTGCGTGGGCGTCTCACCTCATCGCCGTCTCTGTTCAGAGCCTCAGTGCATCTCCATATCTCAGTGTGAGAATTCACATGCTAATAGCTGTCACTGCATCCTAGGAATGCTCAGCTCAGCCCACACAGTGCAAGCATGATACACTGACTGTGTGTGTGTGTGTGTGCGCGCGCGAGAGAGAGAGTATAGAGAGGTTCAGTCTCCCACTTCTTTGCGTGGGCAAGGCCTGAATCTCACTCACAGTCTCTCTCTCTTCTCACTCTCTCTCAACAGCTATTACAGGAGAACAGCAGAACTGGATGGTAAAAAAGGGGATTGTGAATGAGAAAGCCTGGGGGGTGGGGAGAGAGAGGAGAGGATAAGAGAGAGAAAGAGCCCCGCGATGGTCTCGTGGCTGATTGGTTCTGTTTTATGACATAAAAAGTTTGTCAGCAAAATCCTGTAGCATCAGAAGCAGCGGATGAAAGGTTCCGTGATCGCCATGGCAACATGCCAGATGTAAACATCAGCACGGTTGCGTGGGCATCCACGACAGTCACCACGTCCAAGACAGTCACAACAATACGATCCTTACGAGAGGTCAGGGTAGTGACATATAATTATGAAATACGCACGCAAATTTGATACAGACTGAGACTGAGTTGGATGTAGAAATTGACATGCACAAAAATCAGGTCCGGTGTCCTCAAAAACAAAATAAATGATTTTGCATAAAGACATTTTTTATATGCAAAAATAAATATTTTGCATAAAGAAATTAAGTATACTTTTTAAGAAATTTTTTTTTTGCATTATTTTCATGGCAATTAAGCACATCCTCTGACTAAATTCAGATATTTCTGTATCCTCATAATAAGAGATTACATGGAATATTTGTATTTCATTAATTTTGTCATTCCGGAAGAATATTTAAGAGCTGCAAAAAGTTAAAAAGTGATTAAAGATGATGATTTTAAAATAGAAGTTACTTGACATGTATATGAAATTTAATGAATATGAATGTGAAGTTTTTACTGTAGTTTCTTACTGTAATATAATTTTTTCCTGATTTAATTCAGTATTAATCAGCATAAATTAAAGGAAGTACAACAAATGCTACCATGATGTATAAATCCTATACGATTTAAATATATATTTTTTTGCATTTCAGTAATTAGATTTTTTTTCCATTAAATTGCACTATGCTAATGAGAATTAAAAGGGCAATGTGCATAATGTCATGACAGTGCACAAATAAATCAATGGTCCTAACAGACCTCACTTTTGTTATTTATGCAAAGTATATCTTTTTTTTTGTTATTCCTTTCTTTTGATTTTCGATGAAAATATTATCTGGAGAAATTATTGGGTTTCATGCAATTTACCCACAGCTGCAAACACAGAAGGCTCTTAAAGGGGGCGTACGAATTAGGAGATAAGTGGTCTTAGAGCTTGACACAAGCTCTAGTCCCTTCCAAATTAAACGATTGGACAAAAAACAGCCAGCATCTCTGCAAGGAACCTCTTAATCCCTGAAACTAATAAAGCTTAATGATTTATTCTGAGTGTGCGGGAGAAAATGCTTACAGTGGTACAGGAGAATGAGACACTGGGGAAATTGCACATGGCTACTCGTAACTAATATTATGAAAAGCATTATAAGTAAGGAGTCTCAGAGCAATATCAAAAGTGTCCCTGAGCGTAGCTGCACGTGCAGCCCCTCCCATCACTGCAGTATGTCCCCAGCACAGAGCTGCACAAGGAGGCCCTCAGAACTCTTCCGAGTGCGTTCTGTGCTGCGCTGTGCTGTGTTTGGGGGCCACCTCCTGGATGAGATCAATAAATTCACTCTTCTCCAGACAGGCTCTGCACTCCTCCCCCCACAAGGCCAAGACTCTCTTCAGCTCCAACACTCGCATTTTAGACAAAGCGTCCCTGCTCCAGTCGAGAACAGGATGCTCTGTTTCAGAAGAACAAGAATGTCCATTTTAAAACCTTTGAGATAAATATTTCCAAATATTTAAAAGCCTCTAATGCAGTGTCAGGACTCTTATATGTGAATACACCCTACCATATCTGAGCTCGCAGATCTGGCCGTCCCTGCGCTGAAGTCTCTGGCAGATTTTGTGGACAGGAACATGTGCACTGAGGGGGCGGCTCACATCACCTGTCACTTTGGCTGCAGCATCACTGGAGGCTCCCAGGTAATAACACTGACGTGAAAGGGGAGAGAATTACAATTACACGACCTCATATATTCAGTATATTTTTTCATAACATCTCTATATATTTTCAAAGATGGGCCAGCAACCAAAGAAGAATAAGAACCCAACTGTGCTTGTTTTTATGTTCTTACAAGTCGATTCTCTTTCCCAGTAGTCTCAGCGCAGGCTCTGATCAGACCCTCCTCCACCAGCTCTGGGGACAATTCTGTGTGCCTGATCACCAGTGAGTTATAAAGCCGGCCCAAAAACCCTACACACACTGCAAAACAGATACACACATACAAAATAAACAGAGGTTTAAACTGGAGGGTGAATTCATATGATGTTAGTTATATAACAGGGTTTCTGTGGATCTTAAAAATGTCTTAAAGGGGTCCTTATGCTCTTTTACAGAGTCTTGATTTTGTTTTGGGGGTGTACTAGAACAGGCTCTCATACTAGGTTATTCGAAAAACACATTATTTTTCACATATTTTACATTATTATAACACCTCTCTTTGACTTTAATCTGGGTTTAGGGTTGAGCGCATTGATTCTGCACAGAAAATACAGCAATACGTTTTGACTGGCTCCAAGGCCTGTTACCAGATGCCTGAACCTGACATCTTCACATTTTTATATATATATAAAAAGCTGTATTATTTCCATGCCTTACTGGATTTTAAATGTGTTCGATACTGTTGCATAGCACATTTTAAGTGTCAAAGTCAATTGAAAACAAGTTTGCCATGGAATGATTCAGACAAAGGATTTTTTTTTCTTTGTGCATCTGTTCAGCAGACACTTGAAATGGTGAGAAAATGATTGTTATAGTCTTCAAATCACAAAGACTGTTAAATCACAAAGAAAATGAGTGAACACTTCTTTACAATGGAAGCTCAAAAAGCATTTTATGTATAATATTTGCAATGCATGCACTAATTTTTTGCAGTGTACGACTATCATAAATAAATATATACTATCATATTTTCATAAGTTTTGAGGTCGGTAATGTTTGTTAATATTTTTATTCTCATTAAATTGTTTGAAAGTGACAGCTTAACATTTATAATGTTGCAAAAGATTTCAGTTTTAAAGGGGTCCTATTATGCTCTTTTTCAAAGTCTTGATTTTGTTTTGGGGGTGTACTAGAACAGGCTCTCATACTAGGTTATTTTTCACATATTTTACATTATTACAACACCTCTCTCCCCAGTCTGGCATGAACGGCTCAAATAGTTCCTGTATCAAATGAAAGCCCACCTTCTGAAATACGAAATGTGCTGTGATTGGTTAGCTGGGCCAGTGTGTGTTGTGATTGGTTAGCTGGGCCAGTGTGTGTTGTGATTGGCAGCACTCGGTGCGTGCCTGGTCGGGAAATGTCATGCCCCTTACCATAGTTGCCTGCTGCGAGCTTCAGTGTAAATATTGCGTCAAAATCAAATCAATTTGAGCACGATTTAAACCTGGATGATTGTAACCACTCTAAGTTCATCTGCCTTGGGAAAGCTAGCGTGTCTCCGACATAGTGATAACACTCGTTGCCTTCTCTAGTGCAGCTCAACCAGGTCTCGTCCCATTCGTCGATATTTGTGATATCACAAATCCTGTAAAATATGCGTTGTAGTCCAAACGAGTCACTGGTTGTAGTTTTTGAAAAGTGATTTCTGTTAAATACAAGATCTCCTTTTAAAGTGCACTTTGAGCTTTGTAACTTTGCAAATCTTTTTTATGCTCAAACAGCAACATTACAGACTAAAGTTGAAAAAGTGAAAAAGCATAATAGGTCCCCTTTAAGTCTTAAATTAATAAAATCTTGGCATCTTCCTGAGTATTTTTTTGTTTTGTTTACTAATACAAACACCTAAACATCCTTAAATCAAGACACATTTACTTGAGATGCAAACTGAATATGTAAAGTCTTTTTCTCTGAGAAAATGAACAAAATTTAATGAATTTGTTTAAAATATGAACAAGCATCTGTCAGTGCTTATTTAAAAAAAAACGTATTTTACCTTTGAATTAGGTTGATTTTTTTTCAGCCTATTTGCAGATGTTTGCTCTTATTTTAATCAAAAATTCTATTCATTTTGATCAGTTTCTCAGAAAACAAGACTTTATGTTCAATTTGCATCTCAAGTGTATATTGATTTAAGGATGTTTAGATATTTGTACTGGAAATTGTAGTGCATGCATGCCATAATTTCTCATGAAACAAGATGTCTTATTTTATGTAATTTTGCGAAGAATCTTTAAGAACATCATCTTTTTGCAGTGTATTCAAGCTATTTATTTATTTATTTTAAAATTAATAAATTTTTAAAAGTAATGGAAATATATGTTCTTTTTTCGTTGAAGCGTTGCTAATACATTTACATTTAGAGACGATATTGACGTGTTGTGTTCCATTCAATTTATTCCTTAAATTGTCTTACTTAGTCTTAAATATGTCTTTAAATTACTTAATAAAGTATTAATAAAAGTCTCATAAAACCAGAAACCCTGTATAATAACTGTTAGTAATGATAATGCAAAACATAAGCATCTAGCTGTAAATTGATTGTATTACAACACACAAGCCATATTTAGTATTACAATAATACGGGTTTTCTGTTTGCAATCCAAAACCAGGACTCACCTCTTAAATATTGATTTCATACAGTGCATATCTCACATTTCACTATGTGAAAACGCTCATGCACTTGTGCAAAATAACCCAGCATAGTTCAGGTGACTATTTTTAAACTCAGTGGCTCATGCGCGATGCAAGCCAAGCTGACCAACCTCACCTTCGCATTCTTCTGCATCAGTAACTGAGAATAAAACAACACATAAAAGCAAAAGTAACGGGGTGGCAACGGAGTTGGTTAAAGACATGACTCTGTGCGCTTAAAAGGCGCTTGTGCGCACTTTTAAGTGAACTTCAATAACCCAGTACGCAACACCCACCGGCGCCGCTTTCAGCTGTTTCTAAATCAGGCGCTGCTCTCTTGACGTTCCAGTCGACGTCAGTGCAGTGGCGCTCTGATTGGCTAATAACGCCGCGCGTCATTTGACAGAATCTCTTCTCATTTGCATATGAGGACCGGCTTCCGGTAGACTCCTTCGAAAGCATGGCTGCCATCGGGGTGCACTTTGGATACACATGTGCCTGTGTTGCCGTATTCAAGGTGAATTGTTTATGAGTATAAATCATTTTACTTTGTTTAATAAACGCAAACATGTCGGCAACAAAATAAAATATCTAATAGACCTTGTTCATGTTGCTGAATAGTTAATGGTGTGACAGACAAACCATACCTGCTTATAATAAGTGTAAGTCAATTGTTTTCATATAGGATGGGCGAGCAGATGTTGTGGCAAATGATGCAGGGGACAGAGTCACTCCAGCTGTGGTCGCATACAGAGACACTGAACAGGTAATTTTCCATGGTGGACATCTAGAGAATCAGACTGCAGGCAAGGATCATTATACAGCTCTCTCATCAGCACCAAAAACAGAGAGCCTTTAACATCTATAAGATTAAGAATCAACCGTAAAATAAAAGCTTAAATTCATAACTACAAAACATATCTCTAGTCTAATGAATAGTATGTATACTGTGTCTGTATTGCGTATATTGTACTGTCTCTGTATTGCATAGTGAGCTTAATTTTTCATAATAGCAGTGTACATGCATTGCTATGTTGTTTGGATGCTATTGCCCCATAATTTGCCTTATGGGACAAATTTATTATATAACATAATATAATAATGCTGGGGATTGGATTTAGATGGATGAGCTCATGCCTAAACCCAAACTCCTCTAAATTCTGCCAACAGACCAGTCTGACAAGTTTTTATTTATTTTGTCCTACTAATATATATTAAATATTAAAGTGTTGTAATACGTCTTGATTCATTTTTAATTTTTTTGTTTAATTTAAATGTTAATAAATGAAGCAAGAACGTCAGGGCATATGATAGTCTAATGGTTTTATTTAATTTAATTATTGTTCTAGATAGTGGGAATCGCCGCTAAGCAGGGCAGAATACGAAATGCCACCAATACAGTTGTCAAAGTGAAGCAGATCCTGGGCAGATGGTAGGTTTTCATGTTGGGTGTCTTTAGACTATTCTGTAGATAAATCACTGCATATTGTGCATAATGTTATTAAGAATATTTACAGTCAAATTAGCAATAACTTAATAATAATACATTTATATAAATAAAAATCATAATATAAAATTTGTTCGACTTTGATTGGTATTTGACAGCTATGATGACCCAGATGCTCAGACACACAGAGAAGAAAGCAAATGCATTGTAAGTACATGCTGTTGTTCTTAAATACTGACACACAAAAACACAACAGTAACCATAAAATCTGAACCACCTGCTCTTTTAAAAGGTGTGTATTTTCATAATTTCTAGGTTGTCAACAAGAGTGACCTGCTCAGATATGAAATCGACACGGGAGAGACAACCAAGTATGTGTCGCCTGAAGATGTAGCTAAATTGATCTTCCATAAAATGAAAGGTATTGAATCCTTAATTTCATGTCATAGTATGTTTAACATGAACTAGTGATGATTATTTAATGTTCCCTGCAGAGACGGCCCAGTCAGCCTTGGGTTCGGACGTGAAAGACGCAGTCATAACAGTGCCTTTTGAGTTCGGAGAGATGCAGAAGAATGCGCTCAGGTATGTGCTTGATGTGTCCGTAAAACATCGTATACTTTGAGATGAATGCAAATTAATTCAAATGATGTAACCGTTATCTAACTCCAGAAGCCGTGTCTAGGGAGATGTTTTATAAGAATCGGTGCTGTGTTGTAGGCAAGCTGCAGAAAGTGCCGGGTTCAATGTGCTGAGGCTGATCCACGAACCCACCGCTGCGCTTCTAGCTTATGGGATCGGGCAGGACTCACTGTTGGGAAAAAGGTAAGACTTTTTTTGCATTATCTCAGATGAATGGTTTCTTTCGGCTCAAAAGTCTCATTCCCATTTTTCTTTTGGACCACAGTCATGTGCTAGTGTACAAACTGGGAGGCACGTCGCTCAGCGTCACCATCCTGGAGGTGAACAGCGGAATGTACCGGGTCCTCGCCACACAGACGGATCACAGGACAGGGGGAGAGAGCTTCACACATGAGCTCTCACAGCACCTCGCTGCAGAGTTCAAAAAGTCAGTAGATGTCCTGTACCTCACATTTAACTTTTAAGTGTGTACTTTGACTTTGTTATTATTGTGAAAGTGACACTGTGAACAGTAGGTTGTTTGCCGTTGCCAAGCAACTTCACACCTTTCAGAATTTGAAGTCTTTTGTTATATAATGCAAAGCAGCTTTTTTTGTAGTGATGCAAAACATCTCATTTATTTATGAATATTATCTTTTCCTTTACTGAATTTTATTAATTCAGTATTAATAAAAAACGGATTTGGTGAAGCACCATTCAATTATAAAGTTTAATATAAAAAGTAGGTAAAAGTTTGCTATTGATTATACTTTATTATCAGAATAGGCATTACTATATGTAATATACTTGTGTAATACAATGATAAACTTGTGTAAATGACAGTATATATATATATATATATATATAATGTTTTGCTCACCAAGGCTGGATTTGATAAAAAAAATAAATATTGTGAAATATTATTACAGTTTAAAATAACTGTTATCTATTTAAATACGTTTTAAAATGTAATTTATTCCTGTGATGGTGAAGCTAAATTTCCAGCAGCCATTACTCCAGTCTTCAGTGTCACATGATCCTTCAGAAATCATTCTAATATGCTGATTTGCTGCTCAAATATTTCTTATTGTTATCAATTTTTTGAAACTGTGATACAATTAACTTAAAATGTGACACTCTTATTTTTCTAGATTGTACTTAGAGACTTGGAACCTAAAGAGGAGCTGCATGACATTGTCACAGTGCTGACAATGAAGAGGTAATGAAATAAATGAACTTTTTTATTCAGAATGGATGCATTAAATTGATCAAAAGTGACAGTAAAACAATTCATAATGTTACAAAAGATTCCTATTTCCAATAAATGCTGTTTTGAACTTTCTATTAATTAAATAATCCTGAAAAAAAAAATATTAGGGTTTCCACAAAAATATTGATGATAATAAAAGTTTATTGCGCAGCATATCAGCATATCAGAATGATTTCATGTGACACTGAAGACTTGAATAATGGCTGCTGGAAATTCAGCTTTGCATCACAGGAATAAATTTAAATTTAAAATATAAGAACAGAAAACAATTATTTTCAATTATAAAAATGTTTCACAATATTACTGTTTTTATTGTATTTTTAATCAAATGAAATTAGTGAGCATAAGAGACTTCTTTTTAAAACTGTTATTTTGTTGCTTGTGTAATGACACAGTGCTATATACAGTAAATTCAGTAATATCACCCAGTCATACTCAACTCCGTCATAAAGCTCGTATCCTTATTTGAACAATTTCTTATGTGTGTTTACTTTTCAGGGACGGTTCACTGCACGTTACATGCACAGAGCAGAGCAGTGGCAGATCCGAGGCTATTACCATAGAAACGGCTGCTGCGGCATCTTAACCTTGAGTCACACTATCAGCGTAATTCCATACAGTAACCTAAACACCTGCATCCCATGCTGTTTGAGGTTTTCCAGTGCTCTAGATTCCTCTAGACCTTAGCTGAAGGAAACAAGTTAAAGTTCTTATTCAGTTTAAGGAATAGCTCACCCAGAAAAGAAAGTTATTCACTTGCCCTCATGTTGTTCCAAACCCGTTATTTTTATTTGGTACAATTATTATTACAGCTTTTGCCATACAACTGCCATTCATAGCGACAAAAGAAGGAACCAAGTAGTTCTTTGTCTTGTCTGGAGCTTGGACAAAAATTAATATGGGCTTGGAATATCATGAGGGTGAGTAAAAAATAAAATTGTCCTGTTTGTGTGAGCTATTGCTTTAAATTAATATCCAGTTTTAATTGTGTACTCTATTTTTAAAAAATTTTTTTACCAGAAGTAATCTTTTACTATTTTTCAAGCCTGTTGTCTGTGACCAGCAGGTTTAACTGCAGTTGTTCTTACCATGTGCCTTCATGTACCTGCATCACATCAATGGGATTCATATATGTGACAGGCAAAATAATTGAAGGAATTAACAAAGCCTGTGGAGTTCACTGATATCATTTAAAAAGCATGAACAACCTTCTCAGACTGAGGAAAGACTTTCATTTGTTGTAGAGACTGAAGAGAAGCAGGTGCAGGTGCCTGAAGAGATACTAATCTGGTGCAGTCACATCGAACAGGTGCAGAATGATCACATTTTTTAAAAGCTTTGTCATCTGTAACTAGTACTCAATAAAGATCACCGAACACAATAAACCCTGAGTTTATTTTCATAAGATACTTGCTACATTCACGTCAGATTTTTGCAATTACATGATTCCACATTTTAAAATCCACTCACATTTTTTTATATATATGAACATGTAGAGGTGAATATAGATTGGAAAATATTTTGCTCTTACCAACAACAAAGCTGCACATGGATCTGTTTTGATGTTGGGTTGCCATAGTGACAAGTTTTGAGTCTGAGAATATCAACATTCGACACAATGTAAACATAGAATTGTATTAGAATTTAGTACTTTAGAATTTGTTGTGCTTTTGTCATTTTATAATATATATATATTTCCATTTTGGTTTTGTAATTTTTGTTCTTCAAATTTTTGAACAGATTTTAAATGTTGCTTTAGCAATTTAAATTAATCAAGTGTATGTTTTTGAAGTTTACATTTTTCATCTAATATTTACATTTTATTTTATACAAGGGCTTTAACCTGAATTTGAAAAGATAATTTTATAGTAAGCAACAAGTCTTATGACAACATGGTACAAGAAAAAAAAAGTTTGTCCTTACAGCTCTGCGACGTCCTCCAGTGTCTTGCCCAACGGAATGACATTAGGATAGATGTTAACAGGACATATGTAGGAGAGAAAGTCCTTAACCTAGTCACAGGAAATAGACGCGGTCTTATGATAGGCTAACATTGTGTACGGTGTGTCATATGAAGAATATCCTTCTCGGTGATATTTCTCTCACCTCCAAATAAGAGGAATGAAAAGAAAAGCATGCTCTGTAGGAACTACTTCCCATCCTAAAAAGAAAGACGTGATGAATAATTTATTATTAATAATATATATATATATATAAAATAGGTAATTGCATGCAAATTTATTCTATTTTTACATTTAGATTTCCTGTGCTATCATCTAACTTTTAAAGTTGATCTTTTAAAAACACTAATAGTTGGATTACTGTTAAATATAATCTTTAAAAGTTTGAAAATGAGTTTCCATTTTTAATACTTATTAAAATGTGTGATTTTTTTTTTAGTGTCTTATTTCAATAAATAGATGCATAAATATTGATAGAATTTTAATATTGGCCATAACATTTTAATATTGATGCATCGTGACTCACTTGACAATGACAGAGGTCTTTCTGGTCCGTTCTCCAAACCATATGGTTGAGGGTTTGATGCTGATAATGTTTAGAGGAATGTCATCCGGAGCCATGGAGCCACACGGTAACCTGTTTGCCCTGAAGAACTCCTCGTCCTGTGAAAAAGCCACCATTGTGACCACCGTCCGGAACGTATATGATGGTGTCATTATGCAAAGGTTGAGCGTACCTTGGGGTGCCTACAAGCGTGGATCTGCGTTGCACGGTCGGTGGTCATGTGACACAGAATTTCAGGCATATTTTTTTTACATATCCAAGCTGTTCACATGTATCTATAATAGAGAAATAGTGTTAATGTTTTAAAAGAAGGAAGAAAGAAACTAGAGGAACAACCTCTGACCTGTGAGCTGAACTCTTGTCCCAGATTGGTGAAAAGATACTCGTAACCATAAGCTGCCTTACAGTTTAGCCAAACAACATGGTACGGACTCTGACAGATCCAGTCCTGGACCAGCTGACTTATCCCTGTCAAACAAGCCTCCTAAAACAGAAGAAAAGAACACTGTTATGAACAGAACCGACAAGCTCAAGTCTGTATGATTTAATGCAGGTGCGTAAATGCTTACCCTGCTAGGGATCTGATGATACTTGGGATCAAAGAATGTGGTGTCGCTATACACACTCTGAATATCTTTTACCCTGCAGCACAAACATATGAATGCTATTATTATATACAAAATGTGCTGTACTTATTTAAATATCTGATATCAGAATACCTGTCTCCAGAGTGCAAGTACTCCATTCTAGCTGCATCTCCGACAGCCAGTCTGAAGTCCCCTGTGTACAGCACTGTACCCTGAGCACCCTCAAACAGAAACCTGTTTATAAAGTCAATATTAAATCAAAATTGACTGTATATGTTCTTAATGCATGCTCCTGCTCTTATTTTGCAGAGGTTGCTTACATGACTGATCCTGGACAGTGTCCCGCTGGAAGCAGAGTAACAACAACATCCTCTGACTGAAGACAAAAATGTATACGACTTCAGATCAACTCCAAAAACACTCAAAAGAATAAACTAGGAACTAAAATCTCACCTCTCCAGTGATTTCAGTTGGACTGTCCAGTTCCAGTGGGACCTAGTATTTAATGCAAAGGTTCTAAAATGAGGTTAACATAATTATTTATGGAAAAATTGTAGGGCTGAGAATAATACTTACAATGTGATCTTCCCAGAATGCATATTTTGGGTTACTCCTTTGTGACAAATGAGCAGTACAGCTTGACCGTTAAACTAATGGAGACAAAGTTTGTTTCAGTGTTTTGTCAAATATGCAAATTATGTATATAAATTAAAATTTTTAAAAAGTAACATTTTTGCTACAAATGAATTTAAGCATAAAAATGTTTTAATGATATATGAAAAAGGGTTACTTAATATGAGATCTGTTAAAACACATTCTTAATTTTAAGTTTAAACTATAACAGCAAAATAAATCTAAATGCAAAACAGAATAGAATAAAAGTGGAATACAATTTTGTACAAATACTGCATCAAATAGTACGCATTTATAAGCTCGTTTATAAAAAATAATAGTGTATAAACTTAATTCTGAGACAAAAGTCATATTTAAAAAATAAAGCGGTTCATAAATAATACATGAAATTGGAAACAAAGCTTATGGTTTACATAAACTTTTACAGTTAAACGTTTATAAACAAATTATAAATGTTTAATAAGAAAGGGATGTTTCATTTCATATTCATTTTGGAATATGTACAAATATCACTCACCTGAACTTCAGTTTTCTCTTCAGTAAAGGTCCTTTCAACCCTTTCATATGATCTATTGAACATAAACACAATAGATATATAAAACAAAACAAACAATACAAAGTTCCTAAGCGGGATTCGATCCAGTGTCCATTATATATATATAAATAAAGGATATATATATGCACCTTTATGGCAGTGAGATAGGAAATAAGCTCTGGCGTGCAAATTCTCCCTGTCAAATCGGTCCAGGGAGATGGTGGGATACTCCTTCATGCGGTCAGCAAACGAGCTCATGCTGATTGCACTGAGTTTGAGCCGATGAGACACTCAAAACCCCCCTGAGAGCTGAGCACATCCCTGCCCGAACTCTTCCGCAGCACCCCTGCATCTGTCTTTCCTCCTGGCATCGCTTTGGTATGAAATCACGTGAGTCGGAAATAAACATTGTAATTTGATCTGAATCTGAATCGTACAGCGACATCTATTGGACTCCAAAGCAATCATTATAACATTGCAAAAAGGCACAATAATCGGTATACTCTAAAATAGTACACTGAGACAAAAAAAATGCGAATAATTATTCATATCGAGGAACTGTTCGGTCCGTTTCTTCTAGGCAGGTTTCCGGGTGTAGCGTTGATTGGCCAACCAAACTGTAATTCCGGGTTGGTTTTCGATTGGCCATGTTTTCCTCACGCTATGCGCTATGTTGCTAGGAAACACATGATGCGCAGGATTGTTTTGCTAAAGGAGCACGTTGACAATTCAGCCGTGTGTCACACACGTCAATGTAAGTTTGTTACATATTATTAATAATACATATATACAAATTGTCATTTAATATCAGAGTGTGAGGCATGTTCTGAGTGATTAGACTAGATGCTTAGCTGTCAAAATTTGTAAATCCAGAATATCCTGGATTAGGTGAGAAATGTTTTTTTTTGTGCGTAACATTTTTGCATTATGTGATAAGTTGATTTGACTTGATTTTGTACTAGAACAGAATTTGTAGTGAAACTGTATTTATTCCAGAGGAGAATACTGTGGTGTATTTGTTATCATACACAGAAATCATGTCCTGTGCCGTTTTACTGGATAACAACGCTAAGCCAAAGTCCATGAGCCGAGCAAAGCAGTGGACAGGAGAGATTGAGGACCTGTACAGATTTCAGCAAGCTGGATACAGAGATGAGCTGGAGTACCGACAAATCAAACAAGTCGAGGTATCCACTTTTGATCGTTTTTGTTTGATTAATACAATATTATTCACTATTACATTATATAATGCTTAAACAATCCTTATACATACAAAGTCAGAAATGGTGTGCATGGTGTATGTTTTCTAATATACAGTACATTTTCTCTCTGTATATATATTGAATATTTGGATTTCATGTTATTATTAATATATTAAAAGCTCATCTACTAAGCTTTATGGAATATTTGTTTTTATTAATGAAAGTGGTCCTGCTTTGTCAGTTAGCTAATGTCTTATAAATACTTTAATATACAGTGCTGTTCAAAAGTCTGGGATCAGTAAGATTTTACTGTTTTTTTTTTTTAAGAAGTCTCTTCTGCTCACCAAAGCTGCAATTATTCGGTCAAAATTACAGGAAAAACAGTAATATTGTGAAATAATATTGCAATTTAAAATGATGGTTTTCTATTTGAATATATTTTAAAAATACAATTTATTCCTGTGAAGCAAAGCTGAGTTTTCAGCATCATTACTCCAGTCTTCAGTGTCACATGATCCTTCAGAAATCACTCTAATATGCTGATTTATTATCAATGTTGGAAACAGTTTTTGCTGCTTAATATTTTTTATTTTGGAACTTGTGATACCTTTTTTGGGATTCTTTGATGAATAAAAAGTTAAAAAAGAACAGCATTTTATTCAAAATAGAAATCTTTTCTAACAATATAAGTATTTATTGTCACTTTTTATCAATTTAACACATCTTTGCTGATTAAAAGTATTAATTTCTTTCAAAAACAGAAAGATTTTTTCTAATCTATAATCTAAATTTCTATTTTAAGCAAATGCTGTTCTTTTTATTCATCAAAGAATCTTGAAAAAATATCACAGGTTCCAAAAAAAAAAAATATTAAGCAGCAAAAACTGTTTCTATCATTGATAATAAATCCGCATATTAGAATGATTTCTGAAGGATCATGTGACACTGAAGACTGGAGTAATGACTGATGAAAATTCAGTTTTGCATCACAGAAATAAATTATATTTTAAAGAATGTTAATATAGAAAACAGTTATTTTAAATTGCAATAATATTTCACTTTTTTCTGTATTTTTGATCAAATAAATGCAGCCTTGATGAGCATAAGAAACTTGAAAATAGATACTGATCCCAAACTTTTGAATGGCAGTGTAGCTTACAGGTAACAGTCCTGTTTCCTGTTGAATATTGTCGTACTGTCCTTTCAGATTGACCGTTGGCCGGACACTGGGTTTGTGAAGAAGCTTCAGCGTCGAGATAACACATTCTACTACTACAACAGAAAACGAGAGTGTGACGATCGAGAGGTCCATAAAGTGAAGGTGTATGCGTACTGACAGCTCCTCGGCCCAGCCAACACTTATGCCATTTTTCATTTTTTAGTTTTGAAATACTGTCTTTAAAAAATGCATAATCACAGTGTATTCTTAATGTAAGCCTGGGTACAATTTCTGAATAAAAAAAAAAAATGATCTGATAAACATGTGAATGAACCATTTGATGTTTCATATTTATAAATAGCCAGCCTTTCATCTCTTTACTAAATTCTCCAATACAAACCAGTTAAACATAGGTTGGTTAAGGTACACATTTATCCAATTTTAGTGGTTTGCTCTTTTTCCTTAGTTATGCAGCAAACTATAATAAATCAATGTATGTACATTGTTTGTAATTATGCAGAGACTACTTTTTTAACTTTGGGTTGAGACAAAGTTATCAAACACTGATGAGGTGTATAGGACAATAAAACAAAATAGCTTGTGAATATCAATATTAATTTCAGGGAAATACCTTAATTATTAATAATCAAAATCTACGAAGAAAATGTCCCCTTTTATTGAGTATTATTGATTATTTTTTATTTATTTATTTAGTCATTTAGCAGACGCTTTTATCCAAAGCGACTTACAAATGAGGACAATAAAAGCAGTCAAAAACTAACAAAAGAGCAACAATATATGTGCAAATGACAAGTCTCGGTTAGCCTAACGCAGTACACGTATAATTATTTTTTTTAAATTCTCTGTTTAAGAGTTTTAATTAAGGATGTCCCTTTATGTCCCCAAAGGGAGGTTTGGTCCGATTTAGCTCACTTTTGGGGACAATTTTGGCCTAAAACTATAGTTAAGTCCACACACATTGAGGTCTTGGCCAAAAAAAAAAAAAAAGAAAGAAAGATAAACATAAAACGAACCGTATGGCCTTTTAAGAGTACGTCACTTCCGGTTTCATGCAGCGAGTCGTCATAACTGATCGTTTGAAGTCATGCGGATAATACTCTGATCAGAAAACACCCCCGTGTGATCAATAAATCCCTCTGTTTGTTATATACAGGTAAGTTTAATAAGTTTAGTAGTTTCTTATACTCGAATTCCCTCCGTGCCGTTCAGACAGGTTGTTTTCATTCACATTAGCTTGTTAGCTTTTTCATGGCTTAATATTAATCTACAACAATCTGATTGTGGTCATATTTACATTTTTTTTTTCAGCTGAAAGCATTAGGTTTCAGACATGTTCAGACTAAAAAGATACAGTTTAGTGGATGATATTTATTGATCAGTATGTAAGTGTATATATAAACAAAAATCAGTTCATGCACCTGCACCGATTACAGTCAAAACAATAAAGTCATTTACTAGACTGATAAGGTGTTTAGATGAACATGGTTATCTGAAAGTGATGTACGATTGTTTTGTTACCAGAAAGCAATTTTAAGTAGGCCACCTTTTTGAGAAGAAACTAGACTAGAACAATCGATACTAGATAATGAAAGCAACTGACATTAGACACTAATGGTGCATTTGCTTTATTTGGTTACAGAGCTGAAAAATAGTCTGGAGATCATCATTGGCTTCCATCTTCGGATAAGTTTTGACATGAGCTGCGTCTAGAATTTTTGACACATCTATCCATTATCATAATGAAGAATTGCCTCAGATCCCAAGGTAATGTGATTTAGGTTGTGTGCATAAAATTAAATGTTTTAAGAACTTAATTTTCCCTTTAAAGGAATAGTTCATCCAAAAATTATTATTATTAGTGCACATCATGTTGTTTCAAACGTATTTGACTTACAGAACAAAAATTAATAACAGTAATGTAAAGAGTAAATGATGACAGAAGTTTCATTTTTAGGTGAACTGTCCCTTTAAGGATGTCTTTTCTAGTGACACCATTACTAATATACTTGTGACACAAATAAATTGGCATAATATTGTTTAAATATCATGTTTGTATGTGACTGTATGGTTAAATAAACACCAACAGGGTTCTGCACCAGCCACAAACCAAATAAACAGAGCAGAGCCCTGTTTCCTTTTGCACTGACGTTAAGCTCAAGCTCTCACATGACTAATCACACATTTTTAAGGCTGTCCTTATGGTTTCTTGATCCAGGCCGTCCTGAAACAACTCAAGCCCCGTGGGTTGATTATTAGAAAGGCAGGCTTGTGTTACGGTGAACCTCCATTGTAATAAAAGTCTTTGGATTTATGTGAAAAGGAGCAAAGTTCGTGACAGATCATTAAAGTGCTGAGGCTCTGGGGTTTGTTAGCTCATACACACTTTGACGTGCCATGAAATTATGAGTGAACTAAATTAATGTTTTAATGTTTTAAAGCTCTAGGTAACCCAACCATGACTATGTCCTGCTTCTGAATCTCTTGCCGTGAGGAGCGAACCCAGCCAAGACAGCAGCGGACATGCACTGCTATCCTCCGCTCCACAGGGGGTGCTGCTGGTAGAAGATATCAGGAAAGGGTGTGTGCACTGCTCTGGCCATGGATGACTTCACTACACGCACCTATGGCACCAGCGGCATGGACAACAGGCCTCTGTTCGGGGAGACGTCGGCCAGGGTAACACACCTGCTATTTTTTTTATTAGTATTATTATATTGTTATATATAAACACACACAGTTCCAGACCATGTTTTTATTCTTGAATATCAGTTTTGCTTAGGAAAAAAATGTCACATCGTGGAAGTAAAATAGGTTGAGAATGCATTGTCATGTTTACTTAGATTGCACAGAACAATATAAAGAAGGATTATTGCTTAGTTAATTGTGACTTTAAAGGAATAGTTCACCAAATGCAAATTTTCTGAAAATCTACTCACCCTCAGCTACGGGTGGGCGATATGACCAAAATCTTGGATCACGATATGAGTAATTTTATTTCACAGTAACGATATTTATCAAGATATAGTTATTTTTGCATTAAATAAGGTCTTTATGATCTCAACATTTTTGATACCATAGAAACATTTAATTCTTGTCACCAGTTTAAATATCACAAAAAAAACGAATACTAGCCTAAATTTAAAAAACAAAACTCAAGCTCACTGAAGTAAACAGTCAGCGATTAAATAAGAATAATAAACTTATTACGAGCAATAGGACAAAAAATGTATAAAAACACTGCATATTCTTCAGTGTAAATTGAATATATATTTCTTCTTATTAAAGTCACAAAAGTGATTGTCAAGAGCAGTGAGAGATTTTCTCTTTCTGTTGTTTGATTAACATGAATGACAGACAGCAGGAATATTAGACTGCTATCACTTTAAGAGCTGCCCGTTTCCAATATACTGTTACACGTGTTTTATTTCTCAGCTGATTGCTTTCACTTAAGACCTAAATTACTGTGTTTATGAGGATATTTAAAAAGACGGGCATTTAGACACATACAAGTGTGTGTATTTAACCATTCAAGGCCTATAAAATGGCAAAAATAACTCCGTTCAATACTCCTGCGCTCTATGAGCACCGTCTTCACAACGATACACAAGTAATCCAGACGACTCCAGTCCATCAGTTAACGTCTTGTGAAGTGAAAAGCTGCTTATTTCCATCATTAAGGCATTTCAACTTTAAACTGTTGATTCCCGCTAAAATACCTCTATCCGTAATGTTGCTTTCTCCAGTAAAAAACGGTTATAATATTAATATATTTTTGTCGATCACTTTCAGGATAGATTCATCAATCTAGTGATCGGTGGACTTGCGTCTTTACTTGTTCTGGTAAGTTTTACTACTCGTAAAGATCTCAGTATATGTCTGTTAATCATATTGTCATTATTAACTCTGAAATTTTGCCATCTCTTTCAGGTGACCATCATTAGCTCATTTGTCTTCCCTTCTCTTCCTCCCAAGCCATTGAATATTTTCTTTTCCATCTGTATCATGCTAGTCTGCGGGTCAGTGTTGGTTCTGGTGAGTAAGAACTTGCAATGTAATCTAAAAAGCATTATGTTTAATTGTTTAAACGGTGCCAAAGAGATATAAATGGTTTCAAATGCAATTCCTAATCGAAATAAATGAAATCACATCCATCGCTTTCTCTCTCAGATATACTGGTATAGGCAAGGAGATCTGGAGCCCAAGTTTCGCAACTTGATCTACTACATGCTCTGTTCCATCGTTCTGCTGTGTATCTGTGCCAACTTGTATTTTCATGACGTGGGACGTGATAAACAGAGCAATGCCTTATAATACTTTTTCCACGGGAGCCGTCCCAATCAGCAGAATATTCATCATTATGTGGGTGCTTTGGGACCCCACTTGAGTTCTTAAATCAGGAGAATTCATTTTTCCTAGCAGCCCCATTTGTGTGGGCAGGGCCAGTCTGCCTTTGGGAGCCATGTTAGCGGACTAAACATATTATAGATGCAAATATGTTAGTGATCAGAAGCACTCTGGGATGATGTCCATGTACACGTTTTGCACCCTGAATGCTGTACACAGCTTAACCTATATGCAAATGTAATGACAAGACTCTTGAGGTTTTGAATTAAGCCATGGCAATGTAATGCATAATGCTTTTATATTTGTACGTGACACACCTATGGTACATTCCTAATTAGGAAAAATCTTTATTTTGTATTTAAATTATTAGAAATGCAATCTTGAATAAGAGCACTTGATTAAAGACTTGCAGCAGTTATTGTAAAATATGCTTTTTGTTCATTTTTCTAAGTTACTGAACACTGTTACTTGATATGGTGAAAACCTCACAATTTTGGTTATCAACTGTTGTAATTTGGATTTTATGTAATGAATAAATACATAAACACAATATACATTGTGTATACATCTGTTGTGCTTTATTTTTAGTACAAAGTTGTGAAACAAGGAAAGGTTTTACACAAGTTTACACACACCAAAAAACCTGGGGAATTTTTTGGTTCACATTTCACCAGGACTTTGTGACCACTAGATGGAGCAGTTGGGTTTGGACATGCAACACTGTCATTAAGTGCTTACAACTTTGTCTTTGTGCAAAATAAATTAGATAGATAATTAACCAATCTACTCATATCTACATCTAATTAAATTCAAGTTGGATTTGAATTTATATTAAAAAAAAATATTGATGAACTTTTTGTAAGTAGGCCTGTATTCCATTTTCTGTAAACTTTCTGTGTTGCAAACAAATACATAACTTTTAATCATAAAAGGATGTCTTGCAATATCCCCCCCAACCCCGCCGCCATTTACTCACCCACATGTTGCTCAAAAACTGCATGACATTTTCTTCTATAAGGGGTGAGAGGATTGAAAGACATATTGACTGATGAATCAGTGATTAATGATAAATATAATTGTCAATTTAAATCTCATGCATTTTTTTAAGCATTCTCACACAGGTTTTTAAGTGAAGACAGTGGATTAAAGCATGGTCTTTAGTTTTAAATTTGGAGTTCAAGCCTCACTACTGCTTTCAAATCCCACTACTGGTAAATCATTTTTCATTATATAAATCAATGCTTGTCCTAAAATATATCAGAATTGAAATCCCACTATTGATTATGTTAAGGCATTTAAGCCTTTCATATGTGAAAGTTTTGGTTCAAATCCCACTGTTGCTTATGTTTGACATCCTTTACAACAGAGCTCTCAATACAAACATGTCCAAAGCACTCAACAGCTGAACAGCTGCAGTGGATAAAGCACTGGACTTTCATCTAGAAGACCTGAATTCAAATCTCACTATTGCTTGCTTTAAATTGTCGTCATTACATTCAACAAAGTGCCACGAAAGCCAAGCACAAAATATGAACGCTACAGTGGGTTAGTGGTTAAGCACATGTTTTCGGCTGATAAGGCTGTGACTGAGGCATGGGTTCAAATCCCACCTCAGTGTGTTCAAACAGCTGATAGCTTTGACTGATTTATTGTAGAATCACATGCAGGTGAAGAGTGAAATATAGGTTCCTTCACATGTTCAGACAAGAGATCTGTGGCTCACAGGTTAGAGCACTGCCTCATGGTTCAGAGGTTGCTGGTTCAATCCCAGCCAGATCTCTGTGATATGAGTGAGTGTTGTGTGAATGAAGGCGTGGGGATGATTTGGGTCCCCCCCGAGCCCCGGCACGATGTCCAGCAGGGGTTATACTTCTTGACAGAAAAAAATAAAACTTTAGCTGCATAAATTTTCAGCTCCACCATCCCTTCCCCACCTGTTTAGGTTACCATCATTTGCTTTCCAGAGGGGTGACCCTCCAAAAAGAAAATGATGGTAACCTACATGTTTAGCACACAACAAAACAAAAACATAAGTTATGAGTCTTACCTGAGCGCTCAGACTGAACGTGAAGCCGCTTCCGCCGCCTCGTGGAGCGGAGGAACAACTGCACTTCAGTTTCACTCACGAGCAGACTCAAAGTCATCTGCTCCCTCGTGTGGTCAACAAATCTATCAGCATTCATAAATTAAAACGACAAACGACATGGTAGCCAGTCTTAGATTTAAATTTAATGTATTTTACAACAAATCTAATACTTTGTCACAACCAGCAGAGAAACATGAATCTGTCAGTTTATCTAAATGCACCTGATCAGCTCTCAATCGATGAGGTTAAACTGATTAAATGTTGTGTTGAACTCAAAACAATGATTTTTGTGTGTTGTCTCTTGTGTTTTTTTGCAGACTCAAGCAGCATTTATGTTAATGGTCGATTGGTTTTGGGGAATTGGAATGGATTCTCCAGCTCCCCCTTGAGGAGCATCTGAATAACAAGCGCTTCCCAATCCTCATCTTGCTCTGAGTCTCTATCTGAAGCTCTGGATGGTGAGGAGGAGGTTATGGATGGAGGAGAGCGACAGTGAGCAGGCAAATATATTCACTACCGGGATGTCTGTGAGAACAGTGTGTAAAGTGAGCCTGACTGATCTACACAGAACAAACTGGCTGGTCAGAGTGATTGATCACTCATGCATTTATAGCAAAGATTGACTGGTTATTTGAAAACAGGACAGATTTAGACAAATGCTAATTAAACCCTGTATCAAAATGACAGCTGACAAACTAATGACTAAACATCGAAATGTTTCTACTTATTTTTAATAATTAATAGAACAGACACATGCCTGAGTTCAGATCAGTTTGTCAGCACACAGCACCACCTTGTGGACAATACGTGTATCTGCAATCATCTGTAAAACTGCATTAGGAACAGGGCTGTTTAATCCTGCTCCTGCTGAGCCACTTTCCTGAGTTTAGCTCCAAACTGACTGAAAACACCTGAAGCAGCTAATCAAGGCCTTTAGGACCACTAGAAACTTCCCGGCACGTTTGTTGGACCCTATGTTTCTTATTAAAATAAAGAATAATAATATAAAAATTAACAAATTATGTTATTTACATGTTGTGTGTTTGTTTATCAGTTTGAGTTTGACATTTGACAGATCAATAAAGTTCTTAAAAATAATTATGAGTGTTTGTTCATTTGATTCTGACTGATTTATTAATACATTGCTCTTGGAGTCCTGAGTTCAAATCATGTAAAACAAAGTCAAAATCTCAGTAAAACCCTGTTATCACAAACTCTGTGGCTCAGTGGAGGAGCGTTTGCCTTTCATTCACCAACGTCTGGATTTAAATCCCCCAAATACTTTTGTTCTTCATTAGTTCAAACAAAGTTATTAATAAAACCTCATCCAAAACACCTGCTAACTCCAGAGATTCAGTGGCTCATTAGCTAAAGCACTGGATTTTCATCTAAAAGACCTGAATTCAAATCTCACTATTGCTTACTTTAAATTGCCGTCATTACATTCAACAAAGTGCCACGAAAGCCAAGCACAAAATGTGAAAGCAACAGTGGGTTAGTGGTTAAGCACATGTTTTCGGCTGATAAGGCTGTGATTGAGGCATGGGTTCAAATCCCATCTCAGTGTGTTCAGACAACTGATAGCTTTGACTGATTTATTGTAGAATCACATGCAGGTGAAGAGTGAAATATAGGTTCCTTCACATGTTCAGACAAGAGATCTGTGGCTCGCAGGTTAGAGCGCTGCCTCATGGTTCAGAGGTTGCTGGTTCAATCCCAGCCAGATCTCTGTGATATGAGTGAGTGTTGTGTGAATGAAGGCGTGGGGATGATTTGGGTCCCCCCCGAGCCCCGGCATGATGTCCAGCAGGGGTTATACTTCTTGACAGAAAAAAAATAAAAATTTAGCTGTATAAATTTTCAGCTCCGCTGTCCCTTCCCCACCTGTTTAGGTTACCATCATTTGCTTTCCAGAGGGGTGACCCTCCAAAAAGAAAATGATGGTAACCTACATGTTTAGCACACAACAAAACAAAAACATAAGTTATGAGTCTTACCTGTCCATGAGCAGATGTCCATCATTACAGTGAAAGTCTGTCCACACGTCCCAGAGCTCTGCTTCTGTTCAAAACACATCCCTTACTCTGTAGAGGAAAGACAGAAATAAACAGACATTACTTTATATAGTACATCTAAACCATCAGAATTTAAAAGTTAGTATTTATAATAGTACATAAAAACATAGGCATGCAAACAACTGCCTTAATACATACTTAATTGTCAAATACTAAGTGGCCTATTTAAACAAGATTTTAGGTTTAAAAAACAACAACACATCAACAAATCTATGCGTGTTTGTGCTTTAAATAATTTAAAGATAATATAACAATGTTGTGTAGTGTTTAATACTATAGACACAGCCAGTTTTACTCACTGAAAGATTTATTCGTCATAAAATTATTACTTCATACTTGTATTCGAGTCTTACACACATGCTATACAGATAATGTAGAGTTGTGCATTCATTTGAGTGATGACAGCTATTATGGGAGTGGCTTGATGGAGCGCAGGAGATGCAGATAACATGATCTTGACTCTTAAGAAACTTTAATTAATGCTGTCATGTAACAAATCTGTTCAAATATAAAATTAAATGAATTGCTAATTACATTGAAATAAAAATGTAAAATATTATATAAATCGTGAATATAAATAATTGGGAATCATGTAAAAAAATAAAATAAAATAAAAACAGTGCACATTTCATTTATCTATTATAACATTTATGTAGTTTTGTTCGCTTGGCTGTTTCCTTATAAAAGTCCAAAAATTTGTCTCGGATAACTCAATCCAGCCAGACTAATCATCAACAACAGCTGCGTTCGAAGAACCGAATTAGCCAGATCTGATTGGAGCGATGTAAAATTCCATTAAAAAAACTACACTCATTTCAGTTAGCAACATTGCTCATTTTCATTTGGTGTTGAGGCACTAAAATGGCTAACAGGTGAAATAAAAAAAAAACTAAAATAAATAAATAAATAGTAATATAAAAAACTAATGAACCCGATGAAAATAATCATTTAAAAAATCTAAAAAATAACTAATGTAATCAAAACCATAATGTATAAAAATAAAAACGAAATAAAAATTGTAATAAAAACTATGATGGTTTTCATTTAAAACGATGTTTATCATGCATGTTCGGAAGCAGCCTCCATAATCACCATTTTTGCCATTTCGTTTGGTATTACGGTGCAGAAATTAGACACATATCTCCTCTAACAAAACAAACAAGCAACAACAACAACAAAAAAACTTCAGCTATTCTAGCTTAGTAATACAGTCCTTACCTTAAGGCAGCTTTTGGGGATAAGTCAGATGTTTAGAATTTAAGATTTAACCAATAACAATTATCTCCTCTTCCCTGTTCATTAAACTCTGAGCTACAAAAGTCCAATTCATTTTATTCATGAGAACAGATCATTTCAATGGCAAAATAGTAATGACATGCACGTGGTGACAAAATTTGGTTCATTCAATAAATAAACACAGAGGCACTAACTTACAGGTAAGGTGAATATTTAAACCATTTGATAAATTATGGCCATCTAGTCTAGTGGACATTTGGAATGATGCAAACATTCTTGTACAACCGCTCTAATATATCAGAACAGTGCAAAGTATTACTGTTAAGCAGGAAAGTAGGCTACAAAAACTAGTCAAATCTAAATGTACACACACACACACACAAAAAAACATTTAAAATAATGAACGTATTACATAATTTTAAATACACCATAAAAAAACAAGTGTCGCTTCTTTAATGTTTTTAACTGCACTGAGACACATATGAGGCTCAGGAACTTGCATGATAAATAAATACTGAAGTGTTTTGATGCACGCACATTTCTTTTGATGATGTCTGGATGATCCTGCATGCTGCATTTGTCCCTACATAAGGAAACATATCCTCTGAAGTCAGTGTTTTGTGTCTTGTTGGTCAGTCTGATCCCTCTTCCTGGTTTTCCAGAATGGGATCTGCATGGAAAATCAAATGGTTAGAGCGCTTACACTACCTGTTAGCCTTCTAAATAACTTACCAGACTTAGTCAGCCAGCAAGCTAACATCATTACCTGTCAGCGTTCCAAGTGGCAGGACAGAATCTGCACTGATGTCCTCATTAGTAGGAATAAAGCTGCTCGGAGACGGAACCATGAGCACGGCTCCTTCACCCATGCCAGAACTCTCTACTGTTTCCTCAACTTTAGGAGAGTCGAGAGTCTAAACAAAGAAAGGAGAATTTCATGAGCAGGAAGGTGGCATGAGAGCACTTTCATTTTTGGAAGACGATACCTTTTCTCCTTCTTGTATATCTTTTGATCTCTCCTCACTCTGTTCCTCTTCTCCGGAGTTGTTTTGGTTTTCTGAAGGCTCTTCCTTCGCTAGCTCCTGCTCTCCCTCCAGCTCTGATTGGTCGAGAGGGTCTGAGAGGTCCTCTGAGGTCACCGTCTGGATGATGATGCCAGGGTGGGACATCTGAACGGTCACATTCTCATTGTCGGTCTAATGCAGACGGTAAAAGTGGGCAGAAGAGAAAGAATTGCAGGCTTTGTGACAGCATGTTATTTTTGGGATATCATATTCACCATTTTAGTATGATTAACATACTATAGTAGTTTTTACTAATATTTTGAATTAGTTTTTATTTTAATTTTAGTTTTATTGAAATAATTAAAACTTAAAATAATTACATTAAGTTTAAATTTGATATTTTTTTTTGTTTTATCACAAATGTATATGCAAAATGTATATATTTTATTATCAATAGTTTTATTAAAATTTTTAATTCTTTTTTATTTATATTTTCTTTGTCATTTAAATTTTAAAATAAAGCAAAATACTTGCTAATTAAAGTTCAGTTTTAGTAATTTTGCTGTGCTTTTGTCATTTTTATTAGTCTTATCACAAATGTATATGTAAAATTTATATATTTTATTATCAATAGTTTTATTAAACTTTTTAATTATTTTTTATTTATATTTTAGTAATTTTGCTGTGTTCTTGTCATTTTTATTAGTTTTTGTTTTTAAAAAAATCATAATGTATGCATATGCAAAATGTATATATTTTAGTATCAGTAGCATGCTATTATAATTTCTATTAATATTGTAAATTAGTTTTTATTTTAGTTGTTCTTTGTCAGTATAATTTTATTTTTCATAAAATAATTTAAACTTAAAATAATTTAAAAAATAATTTAAGTTTAGTTTTAGTGTGTTTTGTCATTTTTATTAGTTTGTTTTTATGTCTACATAGTTTTTATAAATTTTTATTTCAGTTTTAGTTTTAGTCATTTTAGTAATTCAATATCAAACTAAATAAAAAATGTTGAAATGTAAAAAAAAAAATGCCTTGGCAACTAACTGAAATAAAACAAGTTTTGGTTTTTATTTGTTATTTTATTTCATTTAACAAATATGTTTTTTAATAGTTTTAGTTATCTTTAATGAACGTTGTGCACACATAAGGCTTACCGTGAGGCTGTGTAATATAATCTGGTCTGGTGAAGATGGAGAAGCTGCAGCTGTGAGTGTGACCGTGGGATTGGCTGAGAGTGTGAGTGGGAGGCTCTGATTGGTTCCTGTCTGGAGGAAATACGTTCCAGGGGTGCCAGTGGGCTGCAGGTGAAATGACTAGGGAGGAAATGACACAAATGATTTATAAATACAGCTTATAATTATTTAATAATTCCTACAGTTTTGAAAAAAATTTACAAAAATGATCAAAATAAATCTGAGGTACTCACAGGCAGTAATTCAAAGGTCTGTAGAGCTCCGGAGTTCAACGTGATTGTTTCACTGTCTGAGGTACCGATTGCACCGTCTGAAGAAGCTGTGAAAAGAGGAAATGGTGCATTGAATCTACAATGGCATTGAGCTCATATAACCACAAAATTCAAGCATCACAAACTGAAACCACATTCACATTGACTCACAGACATGTGTGATATGCACTGGAATCTGGACAGGGATCTGCAGTGCGGTGACGGGGCTGGGCGAAGCATTAGCAGATCGGGAACCAACCACCACGACCTTGTTCATCGCAGACGGCGGTGCCTCCACAACATCCTGCAGCCCTTTCAACAAGACTACACCACACAGAAAACACTGCTTCAGTGTCTGAACTCACATTATAACAGACATGCTAACTCTGAAGACTTTGTCTCACCAGGAAAGGGAAGTTCCTTGTGATTGGCCACTTGTCTCTTGATGGTCCACCATTTGCTGCGGAGCCACTGAGGCGAGCGAACGCTGCTCCACCCACCGGCCAGAATGTCCCAATTAATGTAATTCTCATCCTCCACATCCAGTTCAGCTATCCTGCTCATACATAGTTATCATAAATGATTCATAATTAGTTTGTGAACAGATATACCGTCCATGCCGGCCCTTTTGCTGTGAACTACCTGCGAACAAGGTTGATGTCATCTTCTTTGGTCCACTCCGTGCCACCGCTCTGTTTCCAGTTAAGGTAATTGAGCCATTTGGAGCGGCTCTGCTTCTCTGAGCGAGAGCCGACAAGTTCAGCCACAGATGCCCAAGAGACTCCCTGAGTTACAACGTTACCCGCCTCTGTGCCAGTCAACTCATGAACCACCTCCGCCAACCTTCTCTCCTCCTCCTCCGTCCATTTTCCTGAAGCGTGGGAGTTTAAGAGGATGTTAGTGTCACATTTTCACAACTATATATCTAAAAAATACAAAAAAAAGTATATTTAAAATGTACTACATAATATATTATATTATTTATATTCTATATAATTTAGAATAACATAATTATTTTTAATAATTCATTAGTTTTATAAAATATATAACAGAAACATTTGTTTAATGTACTTTAATATATTAAATAATTCTAATAAAAGAACAATTACAATATTTGTAATAGTTAATTAATAAATATTATAATTATAATAAAAAATATAATGCTAATTATCTTAATAATTAAGTTTTAAAATATAGCTTTCATAACAGAAACATGTTTGGTTTACATTTATTTTGTTTAATAAACATGTTTCTATGTTATAAAATATATTTTAAAACTCGCATGATAATATAAAAATAATTAGCATTATATTTATATATGATTATTTTCATTTATTTTATTAATGAATAATAAAAAAATTAAATTCTAATAAAATTAAATAAATAAATAATATATATGATTTATTTTTATTTTTATGAATTAATATTATAGTAAATATAGTAAAATAATAAATATAGTAAAAAAGTATAGTGAATATTTTAAACAGATATGTTTCTCCTGGTATAATCGACCTCTTCGGTGGGACACTAAAATGAAAATTTGGAAAAACTGACCGGTGTTGCATGTGTCCTTCATGAGTCGGCAGCGGTCCTTGACAGACGAAGCACTGCGGCCAAGTGCCGTCCCAATGGTAGCCCAGTCATTTCCATGTTTCTCCCTTAGCCTAATAACACACACCCAAATCTGACAATGTAGACTCACAAACTCAGATCACACTTCATGGCATTCAAGATTAATGGCTGAACTTACCCCTTCAATTTATTGATCTCCTCATCAGTGTATCTAAACAACAACAATAGCACATATCAAATATTACACCAGTCATTTTAGATATATAATTGTTTCAGTTTGGGTTTGTAAATCTGCTTAAGAGATCAATAAAAGCAACTGCATCCTTACTTGCCTACGTGGTTTCGGTTATCGTACATTCGCAGTACACGTCTGTATACAGCGAACAGCGGTCTGTTCAAACCACACGCTACACTGCGGTAAAAATCCTTTCGCTCCTCTTTTGACATCTCAAAGACGATTTCCGCAGGGTCCTGAATGCCTCGGTTCTGAGTTGGGATGCACAGACAGATGAATATTGAGGGTGCAAATCAAAGATGGCACCTCCAGCAAATGTGATGCATCTATAAAGCATGCTCACCTTTAAATATCGCTCTATGTTGCTCATCAGGAGATCAATCTCCTCTTTTGACCACATGCCCTGTTTCCATTTGTGACCTGAGGATATATGATAAATACAATGACTGCGTGCATTGATATCAGGTCCTATATTTCTTGTGCTGGGATTACAATACAGACCTGTATCTATGGGAATATGTCTTACCCTTATTAACCAGTGTGTCTTTATCCTCTTTCGTGGTGAACCAGGCTTGACTGACAGCTGATACATCTTTATCTTTCTTTTGGACAGAAGAATCCTTATCCTGTTGACAAACAACATTTTTATAGGTGTACATAAAAATGTATATATATAACTTACTAAATACTGTTTACATATATACACAAAATCACCTAAAAAAAATCATAAATAAATAAATAAGACACTAAATGAAGTATTAAATCCATGCAAAGCTAGCAATGAAAGCTGATAACTAAGCTTTATGCACTCATAAACATATGAATTATACCGGTATTTCAGAAGGATCGTCTGATTCCAGCTCCCCATCTCTCATTTCTGTAGCAGTCATTGTCACCTCGAAGCTTTCATCACCTTCTGTAACTAAAATCAGAACAAACCAGTTCATAAAATATCCCTTTACAGTTTAGTGCATTATATTGTCACTAGGGGAAAGTTTAGGAAAACGATATGAAAACAGTCAATTTTTGCATTATCATTTGGTATAAAAGTCACTTTAAGTATAAACGGTGCACAAACATGTGTGATTGTGTGTTTAAACTCACTTGGCAGAGTGACAACAGAGTACTCCGTTGAGGTAGAGTCCTGAGGGTCTTCTCCATCTTCACTGGACAACCGCAGTCGTTTGTGAACAGGTTCGGTGGTCCCGTCTGAACCCAGATCCTTCCCATCTGCATGTCCAAACCATACAAGAACATTATAGAAACAAATACAATATAATAAAGCACAATATCATGAGATGGGTCGCAGGTTGTGATCTCACCATTCTGAGGGCAGTGCAGAATTATGTTTCCATCAGAGTCCTGAGTAAATGTGACAGAATTGATGGAGTCAAGGGTCACAGTGGCTGGGACATCCCCTGTGTTCATGCTCAGCCTAGGGGTTAATACACACAGAGTCAGAGAGACTCACTTCTAATGTCCTAAAGAGAAGCCTAAACACTTGATTTGCACTATACTGGATATTCATTATACTAATGTAAAAATTCAGACGGTTTGCTTGCAACCAGTGTTGCTGAATATATTTAACCATAGACATTTAAGCCAACGCAAACTTGAATAAAACACACAAATGCATGACTCGCGACCTCAGTTAAAACATTTTTATGGAGAAGCTGAATAATATCAGCATAAAATCATAGTATGCGCCATTCTGATTACTGCCTTGTTGTAAATTTCCAGTGTGCTTATTTAATATAAGCAGATGAGGAATAATGAGACGCCATGTTTATGTGCAACATGAAGCCGTGAGGCCTCGACGGCATTTATTCGATGTCGGTGCGTTATTTTTCATGTGTAGAATATAAAGAAACAAGTCCAGCGCACAGAGGTGAGCGAACGTGAAATTTAGCTTTGGTTTTGGTACTTACTTCCTGTTTTGGGTACGGGGACTTCGCAGTGACCAGGATGAAGGCAAATACCAGGATGGACTGCTTCTCCTCATGCAGAGCGGAAGTGTCTACAGAAGCCCGCCGGTGACTTCCGTTTCTGGAAGCTGTTTGAATGTTTTTGACCGAATGTTCGTTTGTCTTTTATAAGTGCACCTTTGTGTGGGTTGTCACCTTATATGTGGACGAAACACGCTTTTTGAGTAAGGATTTATTATGTGGTAAGCACTCACACACAAAACTTTCACATTAATTGCAGTCTCAGCAGCGCCATCTGCTGTTAAACCTGGAGAAAATATGTTACTTGTATTAAATGGCTTATTCAAGTGTACCTTGGCATATCTTTAAGGGGAAAAAATGCCTAAACCACGCCTGTTTGTTTGTTTGCCAAGGAAAGCGCTGCCAGAACAAAGCAATTTGATTTACAATAACTGATTTCAAATAAATAAGGAAACATTTTTTGCTGTAATGGTTTAGAATTGAAAATGTGTAACTTTCCTGTATATCTGTTTCCTGCTTGTAGCGTGAAAATTATTATAATTACTGGTGATATTCTTACAATAATGCATGCATAAGCCAAAAAGGCAATAAATAAATAAATAAACAACGAGTTTGTTTATTCGAGTTATTGTACAGTCTTAGAATGTCAAAAATGCCATATTCCACACCTGGAAGTTGGATGATCAAGCTTGTATTTTTTTGCTTGAATGATTTAGAAATGTAATCTGTTTCATCTTTGTAATAGCGTCAAAAGTATTATAATCACTGGTGATGTTCTTACAATAATGCATGCATAGGCCAAAAGGCAATAAATACAATAAATAAATAAACAACGAAAAAAAGTGACATATATTCCACACATGGAAGGAGGATAATCAAGCTTGTGTGCACATACAAAGATTTTGCAGATGTTTATGCTATTCCTTTTTCCGCTCAGTTGCATTGTTGTTTCCTGTTTTCACCTTGTTTTCTTTTCATCCTGACAATAAATAAGGTTGCGTGATGGTGTAATATTACTGAATTATTTATTGCGTATTGTCTCTGTCATGCTCTCCCAGCATGACTTTCTTACTAAGGGTCACTTAAGAACATCGTCGAGTGTTCAACTATATAGTGTTTGTTATTTATTTATGTATTTGTTTTTATTTTATTTTTGGAACATTATCATTAGTTATCCTAAAATGTAGCAAAAAGGTTAAGTTGGCCTAAATAAAAGATGCCGATGTGAATTGACTGGGAGACCAGCCAAGCGTGACGTCAGACGCCCGTAAGCGCAACTATACAGTAGGAGCTTATCGTTGAGCAGAGCGCAGCCTGTTCGCATTTCAGCCTGTAGTTTATGCATAGACATCACGAAACCTCGTTATCTTTTTTCGGATCCTTGGCATTTATGTGTGTTTTGGAAACTGTAGGGTTAATATAATATAAGATGTGCTACCTGCTTAATATAAAAAGAAAATGGCACAAATTATGTCACATGACCATGTTTTTTGACAGGGCACTTTCTGTAAAGCTGCCTGTGTTTGAGAAGAGCACACATTTTATTATTTTATTTTATTTTAATTTATGCTAAAAACCTTTTTTATGCATGTCAAAATAAATTTTGCCCATGATTTTGTATTTATGTATGTATGTATGTATTTTAAAACAGAATGGTAGCTGTGGGGTAAAGTAAACTTTGGGATAAGCTGTTCCAGTGGCGAAAGCTAAAAAGAAAAAAAAAATCTGTATTAAAATATTCTAAATATTAAACTTTTTATCCTTACTGGTTTATGAAATTGTCACTTTTAATGACCATAATTTGTGGTTGATGTAAATGTCTGAATATGTCAGTGTGAATGTGTGTTTCAGACAGTTCATACATTAAGTAGTAGTAACATTACAAAATGTAAAAAAAAAAATTCAAAAATACTATTGTATAATATTATATTATTATATGTTAAAAATTATATTTATTAAAAGATTGTAAATACTACTTTTTTTCTTACTGGTTTATGAAAAAAAAAAAGGTCACTTTTATTGACCATAACCTGTGTTTGATGTAAATGCTTGAATATGTCGATATCTGTATGTGTGTTTCAGACAGACTACTACTTTGAGTACACAGAGTGTGACAGCACGGGCTCCAGATGGAGAGTTGCCATTCCTCACAGACAGGGGAGCTGCTCAGGCCTTCCAGAACCTGTCAGAGGCACAGACTGCAGTAAGAAAACAACCACATATAGACACTCTTAATGAACATACATTGCATTACTTAAAATATCAAACCAAGTGACATTTAACCTAAAGAAAGTTAGCCAAGCACACTGTGGGAACGTTTCCTTGGTTTTATATTTTGCTATCAAAAGCAATGACATTTAAGCAATTTAAATATGTCCTAATACTTTTGAGATCCTTGGTATTGTGTCAGTAAACAAACACAGTCTATGCTTACTTGTTGTACAGCTTTTTCTTGTGAAGCTGGGGAGTTTTTAGAGATGTCATCCCAGCAGTGCACATCATGTGCGGCCGGCTCTTATTCATTGGGCAGCGGCGTGCGTTTCGATCAGTGGGACTCCATTCCTGCGGGATTCAGCAGTTTGGCTACATACATGGACTCAGGAGGTTCAGGGGACGACTCAATGACCTGCAACAAGTATATTCTGTTTATATATATATATATATAAGCATATTCTATTCTCTAATCTTTTGCAGTGTATTTTCTGATCTGGATCTGTCGGTTTACATTGTGCTGTTCAATTGCAGTTCTTCATGGACAGCTCAGGGAACTCACTTGGAATCCAATCGTGATGACTGCACAGTAGCGCTGGTGTACGCGGTGCATCTCATGAAGCAGGGATCCGTCTCCTTTGACTATCAATATGTCGACAGCAACATCTTCTTTGAGTTCTTTGTGTGTTTTACTTCATACATCTTTCTTTTTTTTTTCTACAAATGTGTTGAAGTGAACATATATCATATATCAAAATAATGTGTTTTATTTTTGGTGCAGATTCAGAACGACCAATGTCAGGAGATGGACCAGACAGGGAGTGAGAAATGGATCAAACTCACCACTAATGGAGAGTGGGGAACCCATACGGTTAGTCATCTTGGATATTTTATTCTTATTAAAAGGGATAGTTCACCCAAAAGTGAAAATTCAGCCATTATTTACTCTCATGACGTTCCAACCCTGTATGACTTTCTTTCTTCTGCTGAACACAAAAGAAGATATTTTGAAGAATGTTGATAACAAAACACTTTAACTGTTTAGTTACCAAATATCTTGTCTTTTTTTCCAGAGACAGGTTTGGAACAAAATGTAAGTGATAAAATGATCACAGAATCTTCATTTTTGGGTGAACTATTGCTTTAAGGATTATGCAGTATTAATGTCTAATGTAGCTGTTTTTGCATGACACAGGTAAATCTGAAGTCGGGAACTAATATTCTGTATTGGAGAACCACAGGAATGCTCTTGGGTGGGAAACCAGTGAAACCGGTCCTTTTGAAGAACATCCAGATCGAAGGTGTGAGATTCTGATGAAATCATGTCTACTTTTGTGTCTCACACCCTTTGTTATGACAAATCAATTCAGATGCAGTCTGAACAATTTGTGTTGTGATATTTTATGGTCATATATATTTTTTTTTACACGTTTTGTGAGCAGGTGTGGCATACACGTCAGAGTGTTTTCCATGCAGGCCGGGCACCTTCAGTAAAACCCCAGGCTCTTCCTCATGTGACCTTTGCCCCAGGAACACTTACTCTGGAAAGGGAGCCAGTTCGTGTACACCATGCTCCAAGACACAGTACTCCCGTACGAACACACAAAAATCAATCATTCAGATGATTTCTTACATTCTTTGCTTTACCAAACAATCTGCATCTGATCTGTTGTGATCATTTTAGCATGAATCCAATACAATCCAGTAACTTAAACACTTTTTCAGTGTGTATAATGTTTTTAGTATGACCATACATCTTCTTTTCCTGGACATTTCCTGGTCGGTATTACTAAATTGCCTAAAATGTCTGGGTTTTGCTTTGTTTTCCGATTATGTACAATGCCTGCTTGCTATTGGTCAAACTACTTTTCAGTCATTACCTTCAGTAAAGTATTCATACTTACTGAAGGTAGTTTGACCAATAGCAAGCAGGCATTGTACATAATTGTCCAATTGGACTCTAGGACTGCACAGAGCATGTCAATAGGAAAACAAAGCCAAAATCTGGAAATTTTAGGCAATTTAGAACTCCTGGCCAGGAAAAAGAGGATGTATGGTCACCCTGATGTTTCTCTACATGTTCTAGAGGAGGGATGGTCACAGTGTAAAGAGAGACCTCCTTGTTCAGAGAAAGACTATTTTCAAATCCACACGGCCTGTGATAGTGACGGCAAGGTAGGTTATAATGCTGAATGTTTTTTTGTTGTTGTTGTAAATTATGTGTGGATAATTTGTTCACTTTTATATTGCTGTATTATTTTAGACCCAGATACTGTACAGGTGGGTGGAGCCTCAGGTGTGCGTGGAGAATGTGACTGGTTCTGTGACACTGCCCCCTTCTGGAGAGAAAGAGGACTGTCCACCCTGCAATCCAGGCTTCTACATGCACAACTCTTCCACCTGTTTACCTTGCCGTCAAGGCACTTATTCTGATGGCACCACAGGTATATAGACATACATTAACATAGATACATACTCGTGTATTATGCAACACTGTTGGTTTACTGGTACTGGTGAATAATGGAGAAGATTCCTTTTGGCACAGAATGTCAAAGATGCCCGGGAGGAACCGAACCTTCTTTAGGATATGAATACAAGTGGTGGAACATCCTGCCGAGGAATATGAAAACTTCTTGTTTTAATGTGGGCAACTCCAAATGTGATGAAATGAATGGTAAGAAATGTAATTATTTGTGAAATTTCCTAGCAATTTCTGAGTGAACATTGATTCATTAATATTTTTTCAGAGTAGTCTTTCAATTAATATGAAGACATAAATATGGCATCTATATAATAATTATACAACGAGAATGAAAAGAATGGTCAAACATGTTACCCGATGCCTATTTGCTTCTGTAGGTTGGGAGGTGGCTGGCGACCACATTCGTAGCGGAGTGGGCGGCTCAGATAATGATTACCTCATCTTAAATTTACGAGTGCCTGGATTCAAGTGAGTCAGAGCTATAATTCCAGTGTTAAAATGTTGGTTGTACATAGAACATGTACAAGTGGCCTCTCTTTTTCTCTCTCTCTCAGACTTCCTACTTCTGTGGACGATGCTTCAGCTACTGAGTTCAGCCGAATCACGTTTATCTTCGAGACCAACTGCAGCGCAGACTGTGAACTCTATTTTATGATAGTAAGATAATAATTGAACCAAAATAGTCATTATAATGAATTAATCTGCAAGTTAATCTGCAACCGAATCAATGTGTTTTCTCCATAGGATGTCAACAGGAAGAGCACAAATGTTGTAGAATCATGGGTAGGGACTAAATTGAGACAAGCATATACCCACATCATGACCAAAAATGCTTCGGTTTCTTACACATGGGCTTTCCAACGCACCAACAAAGCCTCTGATGTAAGTATTCGCCTAGAAATCACAGGAATTAGTCTAAAGTACCTTTTTGTCACGTGGAAAAGTTCTCATTCGCTGTGTTTTTCTCTCCAAGGTGCGCCAGTATGTAAATGACATTGCAAAGATCTACTCGATCATGGTGACTAATGCGATGGATGGCTCAGCGTCTGGTTGCCACGCCTGTGCTATGATGAGTCAGCGGGACGGCTCTTCCTGTGTCCCCTGTCCTGCTGGACACTTCATCAACAAAGACACCAACCAGTGCCAGGAGTGCCCGTCCAACACTTTCCTATCTGGGCATCACATTTATGGCCAGGAGGCCTGTCAGCCCTGCGGTCCTGGAAGCAAGAGCAACAAAGTATGAGTAAGGACAAGAGAAAATGCATGACTATGTTGGTTTTTAACACTGTATAACATGCAAAATGTGTTTTATGTGTGTCCAGGAGCACTCTTTGTGTTTTAACGACTGCACCTTCATGCATATGGAGCTGAAC
This sequence comes from Sinocyclocheilus rhinocerous, assembly GCF_001515625.1. Lineage (NCBI taxonomy): Eukaryota > Metazoa > Chordata > Actinopteri > Cypriniformes > Cyprinidae > Sinocyclocheilus > Sinocyclocheilus rhinocerous. The sequence continues at coordinate 916,465 of NW_015624564.1, read as the reverse complement.
CAAACGCTGACCTACGACTTGAGTGCCTTGAGTTCAGTGGGGTCAATCATGAACGGGCCTAGTTTCACATCCAAGGGAACTAAATACTACCACCAGTTTAATATCAGTCTGTGTGGGGCTGAGGTACTCTCACATGCAAACATCTCTATCTTTAGCCGACTAAAAATAGATTGCTTTGATAGAAAATGGCTTAAGATCATCTACAAAGTCATCTTGCATATTTGCTTTCTGTGGCAGGGGAGGAAGGTGGCGGTGTGCACTGACAATGTCACGGATCTGTCCAGTAAGGACCTGCAAAATGAATCGGCTGACCTTAACAATTTCGTCCAAACTTTTGTGTGCCAATCGACCATCATCCCTGCAGATGGACGGGGCTTCAGAACATCCCTGTCATCACAGTCTATCAGCCTGGCTGACACTTTCCTTGGTGAGCGTATTTCTTTAATGGTATTTAACATACACTGCCGTTCAGAAGTTTTGGGGTCAGTAAGATTGTTAATTGTTTTTGAAGGAAGTCTCTTATGATCCCCAAAGCTGCATTTATTTGATCAAAAATACAGTAAAACAGTAATATTGTGAGATATTGTCGCAATTGTTTTCTATTTTAATATATTTTAAAGTGTAATTTATTCCTGTGATGGCAAAGCTGAATTTTCAGCAGCCATTCCTACAGTCTTCAGTTATTTTTATGGAAACTGTGGTACATTTTTTATGGTTTGATGAATAGAAAGTTCAAAAGAACAGCATTTATTTGAAATAGAAAGTGTGTATATGCACTATAACATAGAGAATATGCATGCAAAAATGTAAATTTTAATATAATATAGTTGGATATATTACAATCAATTATAAATTGTAATATTGTACAAATTGTAATCATATTTGATTTTTGGCCCCTCATAGTAAAAAGTTGGTGCACTATATGTGATGTATAATAAAGACTGTATGGCACTTTTGTGTTTAGCTCCATTCAGAGTAGAGGTGTAATACTGCTTACTCGTCTCACTTCCTTCATGCTTCCATTTCTCAGGAGCTTCTGTTGATAATAGTCTGGATGGGGTCACTGTCAGCTCAAACCTCTTCCCCAAGTCTTCATGGAAAATTCCAGATATCAACTTCTTCTATCGGTAAATAAAGAAAGATTAACTTGTTTAAAATAGGTAGTTGATGTGTGCAATGATATTACATTTATAACACAAAGTATTGTTTTTCTTCTCAGCTCTCCACAGCCCACAGCATCCTGTCTGAACGGCCGTAGCACAGTCGTGACTCTGCGTTGCAATCCTGAGAAGAGTGCACTTGGGGAGCTCACTGTGCCAAGGTGCATGTGTTTCTATGTTCATTATCTGTATTTGTTTGCAAATGTACACTCTCAGAAAAAAAGGTACAACAGCTGTCACTGGGGCGGTACCTTTTCAAAAGTTACACTTTTGTACCTTTTAGGTACTAATATGTACACTTTAGGTGCTAATATGTACCTTTAAGGTACCATTAGGGACTCTTTTGGTACATTAGTGTGCCTTTTGAAAAGGTACCGCCCCAGTGACAACTATTGTACCTTTTTTTCCTGAGAGTGTATGTATTTTAGGACCAAGTAAACACATTAAATATGTTTAATGCTTTTGCATTTTTAAAAACGGATTAAAATGTGCATAGCAGAGTGTCTCAGTAAATGGAGAAAAACGCTCTTTATGGATAATTAACTTTTTTTTTAAACACAGACGGGACGTGTAACAAAAATGAGCATTTTTCAAATTTGCATCATATGCATTCTTTGTATATGGTGAATTATCATCAAAGCTCAACAGCTGAAATATTATTACCCATGAGTGAAACACCGTTATTAATATAAATGCTAATACAAATAGCATTCAGAGGTTTGCAGGCCAGTTGCAAATATGCAATGAATATTGAATGCTTGCAAATTTGCATTTTCAAATTTACGTTTTCTGTGTGTGAAATGAGAAATGTTGATTTTGCGTGCGAGTTGGGTTAGGAATGCCTTGAAATGAATCATTCAGCTACAAATAGCATCCACAAAAATTGTCGGACTGATTAATTACATTTACAAACAATTTTAATTGCTTAAGAAAAGACAATGTGGTAACGTTAATCACGAAAAAACACTTTTTAATTGTGTTTGTGTGTTTAGCAAGTGCCCAGCAGGAACATGTAATGGCTGTGAGTTCCATTTCCTCTGGGAGAGCTCTAGCGCTTGTCCTCTCTGCACTGAAACAGACTACCATTCGATAGAAGGAGCGTGCAAAGGAGGAGTGCAGGTACCTCTCTTTCCACAAATGCATTCAATTTATTTGGCATCTTTCTGATTTTTCATGTATCCTTCTCATAACAGGACACCCTCTATGTGTGGAACGAACCAAAATTTTGCACCAAAGGGGTACCGCTCCCGAACAAGACCTCCGCCCACTGTGAGGTGGTCAGCCTATGGGTGAAGGCCGGAATTGGGGGCGGAGCCTTCATGGCCGTCCTCTTGGTTTGTCTCACGTGCTATTTCTGGAAAAAGAACAAAAGGTAACAAAGCTGTCAATGGAAGTTGAGCTTGAGATGCAAAAAGTGCTTTTTGATTTTCTTTTCTTTTTTTGTACAGGCTTGAATATAAATACTCCAGGCTAGTGATGTCGGCCAATAAGGACTGTGAGTTGCCAGCAGCGGACAGCTGTGCACTAGCTGAGGGAGAGGGGGAAGAGAATGAGGACGATGTTGTTTACTCAAATACTCCTTCTTTACTGGGTAAACTGAAAGCTATCGCAAGCAAGGTCAGTTAATTGCTATGAGCTTAATGCCATGACCAGATTTTCTCAATATATGTTTAGTTATTTTATACATATTATATTCATTGAAGTGAATAATGTACTTATGGATATAACTAGTGGACATACATAGATATCATGTGATATATGATATTATTACTAAATTACTGGCGGCACAACACAAATTTGCAACAAATGGTAATATTTTATAATAAAAATAATAATAGATATTTTCTATTAAAATAAATACAGATTCGTTCACCCATAATGTAGTAGTATATACACTACACTACACATAAAAAAATGTGGCGAATTTTTAAAAATAAATTTAATAGTTTTATTCAGCATGGACGCATTGCATTGATCAAAAGTGACAGTAAAGACATTTATAATGTTAAAAATAATTTTATTTTAAATGCTGTTCTTTTGAACTTTGTTCATCACATAATCCTGAAAAAATGTATCATGGTTTTCACCAATATATTAAGCAGCACAACTGTTTTCAGCATTGATAATAATAAGAAAATCAGCATATTAGAATGATTTCTATAGTAATTACATTTTAAAATATATTGAAATAGAAAAATTTAAATTATTTTAAACTGTAATATTATTTTAAAATATTACGTTTTTTTTAATGTATTGATCAGATAAACAAAAAAATTTTAATTACAGACCCCAAATGTTTGAATGGTAGTGTATGCTGCAGAAATGGCTTTTGTTAGAAACAAGACGTTAAAAAAAAACATTTGCTGAGATGAGATCATGAGAAACTAAAAAACAATACATTAAAAAATAATGCATGGCCTCTTCCGTAATAAGAGATGGAGATGATACAAACATATTTTCTGTGGTAATCGACATGCCACAGATGCTTATTGCGCTTACCTAAAATAAATGTTGTATTGTTTTTGTTTTCATCTGATGTTTTATTTACCTTTGTTTGGCTGCAGGCAGATGGAGACAACAGTGAGTCAGTACAGCTGAAGTCTTCTCAGTCAGAGAGATGGGTTTGGGGATAGCTGGGAAAAAAAGGACCGCCACTGATGGAGAGAAAGAGACAAATACTCATGGAGTTTTCAGTGTTTTGACACTCCTTCTTCAGTTCCTCGATATTTCCAGCCGTCCCCTGTCAAATGTTTCAGAACCCATCTCTGTAGGGTCTCAATACAATGTGTTGTGAGTCAAAAAGCAGTAAATCTTTCTAGTTAAAATAAAATTAGCCCCATAAAGTAACTGTATCACATATATACCGCTAAAACATTTCAAAAGTTACAAAGCACTGCTTTCTGAAACACATCACAATATAACAATACAGACACAGGGACATCAGAGATACATTTGCAACATGGTGTGTGTGAACAATTGAAACCACTATACTGCAAAGTAAGCCTGAAAAACTGTATGTTTGCTGGTATGCGTGTAAAAGTATGTTTAAAAGAATTTCTTTATGTTTAAGGTATATTTTTCCTGCTTGTTCACACACACTAGCATTCATACAAATATATCTAGTGTTTGGCCAACAGATGGAGACAGAGAGACTTACCTCCACACAGAGCTTCTTTAGTTTTATCTCAACGCCATTGCCAAATATCACAAAGCAGATCTAAAAGAGAGAAGAAAGCCCCTTCCTTTATGAATTACAGAGAGGTCCATCCTCTCTCCACAGCTATCCTCTGAGGAGAACAAGAGACGATACTGTTTTCTACTTTGTATTTTGTATTGTGTATTTCGACGTGTATAAAGTTATGTTGAAATATATGTTGTTTTACTCCCTGATTCCGTTTATGCTTTAATAAACTTTAAGAGTGCTTTAAACATGGAGCAAGTGTGTTAAAGCATACAGAAAAACACTCCAGACTAGCTAATATGTTCATAAGAACATTCTGCTAACATTCAGAAAATATTACTGCATTTCTGAACGTTCTCTGAACATTCAAAATGTCCAGTTTCTTAAGTGTTTTACGTTTTTTAAACATTAAGGGAACTTTCCATTTGATAAATTTCCGAACATTATGGGAATGTTACATTTGTTCTCTGAACATTCTAAACATTCTGTAATATTTAAAAAATGTTAGACAACGTCCAACAAAAACATTTCCGAAATAAAACATTCCTTGAATGATGTATAAATAACACATTTGTGCTAATGTTTTTAAAACATTAGTAAAGACTCTGAACGAACATTATATTAACATTACTAAAAGAACATTTGTTCTTAACTTTGAGAGAACCTAGCCAGAACATTAGCCAAAGTTCTGAGAACGTTGCTTGTTAGCTTTTCACTAAAATATACTTCATGTAAGTAAATGTCCACAGTCTTTTTAGAGTCAATGACTTGTAGAATGAATTACAGCATTAAAAAATAATATTAGCATAAAAAACACATAAAACTGGGCACTAATATGCATTTATTTAACATGTCTGCACAATGTATTTCCTAAAAATCCTTATTTTTATTCAGCTTGCCAGTGCTTCACTGTAAAGTATGCTGAAATATGAATATTGCATATTTTACCTAGTTTTTGGAGGCAGTTATCTTGTAATATTCATGTCAGACAAGAACAAGTTATTTAAAACATTTTTTTTCTTTTTATTTAAAATAATATATTGATTAAACAGTAATGCAGATATGTCATTTGGTAATAAATTATCTTGATAATTCAATACTGTGAAAGATGCAACTATTTAATCTGTGGATCAAAATATACCTATAGCACTCACAAACTGAATACGAGTAGGAATGTATTTTAGGAAATTGACAGGAGCGGCAAACCGTTTAGAGGTTATGGCTTATAAGTTAACTCTCATTACACTCTTTTAGGTGCCATTGCATGATACTGTTTGTTTTCAAGAGAAGCCATTATTAGGTCTTTCTCCCCCTCTATTTCCTAACCTCTATATCCTGCATCCTTTGATCTCATCTCTCTCTCTTCCCTGACAGTAGGCGGAGTAGGACAGCTCATTTGCCTCCCAGCAGTACAGATGCACTTTGAAAAGATCAGTGAGTGAGAAAACAAAGAGTAGACAGAGACGAGAAGAGTCACCAGGACACAAAGCCCCAGAGCGAGCAGATGACTAGTCCAGACTCTCCCTCTCATACATGGAACATACTTTTTACAAATAAACACATTCATACTGAAACAAATGAAAGCAGGGAAGAGTGGGGTAAGCTGTGACACTTTTCGAATGTGAAATCAATTTGAAATACCTTAAAAATAATCGGAATATTTGAAGCCAATATTTATAATAATATATATATATATTCATTTTATATTTTATATAACAAATACATTTAGAGCCTGTCTGAATATCTGATAATAAAAATGCATTTTTGGTAGATTAATGGGGTGACATGTCTTACCCCACTCTCCCTAACACTTAAGTCATCAGATTAAGGATTGTTTGTGTGCAATTGTACAGTACTCTTATGTGAATGTGAAATATATACAGCATGCGATTGATATATTACATCAGCAAAGGGAACGGCGTCTACGTGTCCACAAGTGTCCAATAAAGAAATAGTGAATGTATCCTCTTACGAGCGTTGCAGATATCCGAAATCCGATTTTACATGATGTGGGCATTTTCTTTTACAGTTCATACACTATCAGACTATTTCCAAGACTGTTTGGCTTAACAGCTGCATCCATAACTGCTTCTCACAATGTATTCCCTTCATTAGTTTTCATCTTACAGTTGCTGTTAGCCCTCAGGCCCAAAAAAATTAGCCCCTCAGCAGCCAAGCAAAAATATCTACACTCTGTTCTACATAATTAAATCTGATAGAAAAAAAATACAGCTTCATTTTCACTGGTAATAGTTTGTGATGGCATGAAGCGGGGCTTGAAACAATACATTAGGTATTCTGAGAGTTTTTTTGTAGTGTAACACTGGGTTTCCTCTAGGCATCATACTTCTTTCCCGCCCTGTGGATTTGCTGGTACAAGGTCATGGAGAATGCCATCCCGAGCAGCTGCAGAACAGAGAAGATGGCATCAGCATGGGTGTGCATCAAACAGGATGTGACATCATTGGAGGCACAGCTATTTTCCAAAACACTCCAGGATGAGTCTAATCATAATGTTTGTACCTGTAAGACCAGCACACACATCGCGATGGTTCCGAGCAAATGTTTGTTGTCGTTCAGCCATTCCTCAACCTTCTCATAGCAACCCTAAGAGTCAGAAAGAAAAGTGTGTTGGCCCACAGAAGTGTGTAGTAACATTATGAGTAAAGTTGGGGAGGCTATTTTGAAACTCTTTATAAAATCTGAAACTTTACAATGTGCACCATATTAATAATAGTAGTTAGTTACCGTATAAGATAATAACAAAGAGTAGCTAACTAAATTAAAGCTATTTAAGCAGGAAATACAGTTACATTATCAAACTGGACGATCACAGAGTATTTATGGCAACTTGCCCAGGTAAATTTCTAAATTACTTCTAACTACTAACACTAGCTAACAAAAAGAGAAAAATCTCATTTCTACAACTGAGTCAAAAACATTGTAGTGTTTAACGAAATAATTCTGTATTAACTACTTTTTATATTTTCTGTATTATCTAAATACAGTATTATAGTTTAAAATAATCAAGGCATGTTTCCAAATTAAACTTATCAGTGTTAAATTATTAATCATTTTTTATTTATATGCACCAATAAACCGCAATATTTACCTACATATATTGACACTAACATATCTACTGAAACAATCAGTTTGATTGCTGAAAATGAGTCTAGCTGGTATGCATTTTTGCTATAAATAATAATAATAAAATAAAATAAAAGCAAAGAAACTATTTAATTAAAAAATTTAAATTAGAGAAACTATTAAAATAAAATAAAATATTAATAAAATACAATACAATACAAATCAGAGAAACTTAAATAAAATTTACATTTGAGAAACTATTAAAATAAAATAACATTTACATCAGAGAATAATCAGAGAATAAATAAAATAATAAAGGCCATACCTGTGACCAGAAGACGTTAGTGGCATTGCGACCGCACTCTCTGTAGTGTTCCTGGCAGCATCTGTCTGGAACTGTTTTCTCCTGCAGGGCATCATGCCAGTCTGTGTGGCCAGTTACCCCACAACACTGCCACTGAGAGACAGAGTGAATATTCAGATTCATCATTTACACACTAAGCAAAGAACATTTCTGCAGACGCCTGCATATTGTTCAACACTGGAGGGCTTCATGAGTTATCTTCCATTATTCTGTGGAGAGCAGCTGCGGATAAGATGTGACCCAATCAACCAGCTGAACTCACAGTGACCTGCCATTACTGTCACTGATAACCGTATCACACCTGCACTCATCCACACACACCTCAGCTTGGATAATGTTCCAGGCGTTGCGGAGGCCGATGTTATTGTCCGTGTTGTAGAGACTCAGGCCATCTTTAAGATCCTGCTTAGCGTTCTCGCTCACCTGCACAAGAGTTCACATGATTCAAAGTCACATGATGCATTTGTAATCCAAATATGAGTTACATGTTGAGTCAAATTTTGGAAATGAAGTAAACCAGAAGAGCAGGTGTGTGGGCTGTTGTTGTTGTCAGGATTCGTGTGGGTAATAAAGGTCTGTGCGCGGTGGGGTGGTTAGTTCTGTGTGTGTGTGTGTGTGTGTGTGTAATAGATGGATTGAGGGGGTGTGTGTGATGCTTGGTGTTCATACTGTACCTTGTCCGTGTACACAAAGAAAAGGATGAGCAAAATCAGCTCTGCCAGCAGAATAATCAACAGAACAATGAAGAACTACAAGAAAAAAGAGAGTAAAGTAAGTAAACTATTTATATACAACAATAAAGTGCTTTACAGAAGACATATATATACTTATTATAGTATGGAATATTTGATTCTGATCGGTTATTGAGTTGTTGGTAGTTTTCGTTTACCATTTTAAAAACTATCGGTTGATTAATCGGTATCGGCCAGTGTGGTCCAACCTAGCTATCGGTATCGGTAAAATCCACTATCGGTCGACCTCTAGTTATAATCTTGTTGATTTAATTAGAAGCTAATCACACTTAATCAGAGTAAATGCAAGATAATAAAATAACTTCAAATTCATTTCAAATTTCGTTTTATTTATTTATTCAGTACATTGCCTTGTAATACATGGGATTATGTAAAGTCAGCCCAAACTTTTTTCTCGAATATATATATATATATCACACAAAGCCTTTTTTAAGTCAACTGTGTCACATCTAAGATCATTTAGAGAGTTCACATAAGCCAAAGCCCTGAAACTAACCATGTTTTGCCCAAAGGCTGGCAGAAACTATAAGCAAGTGGGATATGGCATGTTTTTGCGCTATTCATGACGATGGAAGCAGTTTGAATGTGGGAATGGAGATGCTTTTGTTTCTCACTTGCAGCCTTTCTCTGCACTCCCACACTCTCCATCAATGCAGCGCTACAAAACCCCTGGTGTTGTACGGTGTATTGTGAAGCATTTACATCAGGTACACACTGGTCTGCCAACTAGTTGATTACTCTTCTGGACAACTAGTGTAAATGCTTTACTATACAGACATACTCATTAACATCTTTACCTATAGAAGTTTACATTAAATGTATGAAAAAACTGCTTGTTTAATTACTTTTAACTATATGTTTAAACATGTATTTTTTAAACCCTGGGCAATGTGAAAATGTTGTAAGTAATTATGAATGGAGGTAAGCATTGCTTTTAAATCTGTTAAATAACAAAAAAAAAATCAGAGCAACACCCAAATCACGGTGCATAATGTTTTGGCAAGTTATTTAGCAAAAAAAAAAAAAGAAAAGAAAAGAAAAACAATCATAAACTAGGTTTTCTAAACTGGGGTTTGGGAGGGAACTGAACAGGGTTCATAAGTTGATAAAAAGCTAATAATTAATTCATAAAAACGTAAAAAAAAAAAGAAAAAAAAAAAGTAGTAACTAATTACCAAAAAAGATATGTTAAAAAAAATAAAAATAATATACATACATATATATATGTATATATATACAGTATATATATATATATATACACACATTGGGTACAGATGGCTGAAGGAGAAAAAGGTGAAGGTCCAGAAAAACGGTCACCATCAAATTGAACTGAACTTGAGCAGTTCTGCAAAGAAGAGTGGGCAAATATTGCAAAGTCTAGATGTGCAAAGTTAGCAGAGACAAATCCCAACAGACTAAAGGCTGTAATTAAAGCAAAAGGTGGTTCAACAAAATACTGACACAAGAGGGTGATCTTTTTTCCAACTCAGTTTTTGTGACCATTAACTGACATCAGAGAATCAACATAAGAATATGTTGAACTTCTGAAATATTAACTTAAATATTAATCAAAAATGCAGCAACGGCAAACGCTTTAACTGAAGTGATGAAGTAAAAAAAAAAAAACATGCATAATTGACCCTTCGCCAAGAGCTTGATTGACAGGCGATCTGACCAATCATAATGCAGAATCCGCAATTTTGTCCGACAAACAAACCAGACAGCAGAGTAGATTAACGTCGGTGGACTTGAACTTGAAAAATGGTGTGTATTGACATCTTTCTGCGGTTGAAACAAGATACCTTCTGATGTTTATTTTGTGCTATAACTAGTAAAGAGGAAGAGATGATCAGTTCGCTACAGCGATCTATCACAACACATTAAAGAGCCACAAAACGCTATTTATTGTTTGAATTTCTTACAAAATGACAACATTTGAAAGCTGACACTTTGTTTCACACTGAAAGTAATCTGCTCTGTCTTGTCTGTTGTTGCGTTGTCAGTGTCATCTTTGCTCCACAATGTATTTTTCACTGTGTGAGAACATTATGTGTGGAGTAAGAGCGCCATGGCTTGTCGCATGGCTTGTAGCAACAGTTACTAAGGGGGGTGGGTCTTAGTGAAGGGTCACTTAAGACAGAATTTGAAAATGAAATCTCAAAACCTGACAACTCAGAATTACACCAACCCAGGGTTAAAATAACCCTGGATTAACAATACATTCCTTATGCATTGTGGGAGTTTAGGTGTCGACTTACACTCAGCAACAGGCACTTGTTCTCCTTGATGGCACCGAGGCAACCAAGAAAGCCCGTTACCATGACGACGGAGCCCAAGGTAATGACCAGATTGGCAGCTGAGAGGGAGGGGAAGGAGGGGGAGAATGTGGCAAAACTGCCCTGAGAAACGGACAGCCATATGCCCACACCTAACAACCCGCAGCCCGACAGCTGAGGAGAGACAGACAAGGGAGAGTGTTTCATGTTAATAAACACACAAAAACTCATTCATTATGGATCAAACATGCATAAACATTCAGTTTGACTGTTTCGTTTGGCTTTTACGTTTCCCAAAGTGTAAAACTGACTCTTCGTTTTCATTCACTGAAGTCAGTAGGTCTCAGTAGGACCTGAGTGCCACTTTGTGAACTCAAGTTCACTCAAGGTAAGGTGTATTTACCGTTGCAGGACTGAGGTAGGTATGTGTGCGCATGCCTAACCAATAAAACAATACCTGTGTCAGCTCTCCCTGCTGTGAGAGCAATATAAATGCTAATGGAACCGCAATAAAGGTTGTTGTTGAGTTTCGAAGTGTGAATTTTGTGTGTGTCTAGACCTTAGCAGAGTAGAAGGTGTGCTTATTCACATCTCGTTTTGGGAGAAACTCTTGTAATTTCATGCTCAGGTAACCAAAATGTAAAAGTAGCCTAATCCAGTCTGCTAAAGGCCAGGCAAAAGGAGAAAGTTAGCTAACACACTTGGACCAGCTCCAAACAGAAAACCAGAATATGCTATGTTTGCAGCACAAGGTTGTACATGTGTGCATGTGTATGAGAGAGATTTTAAATTGAATTATTTACTGAACTGTTGCAAAATTATATTTTAAAATATAAATGTAAAATGCTTTCATTGTTTTAACCCAGTTTACCATGTAGAGTAAATAAAAATAAGTATCTAAAAATGAAAATCACTTGTTTTAAATGCTACAACTAAATTTAGGCAACATTATAATGTACAGTATGCAAAATGGATAGTTGTGCTAAAGATTACATTGAAAAGTGTTGTTAAATTATTAGCATTTCACTTACTGAATTGTTTTCGTTATTATAACTCTAATTTTCATGTTATGGCCAATGATCGATAAATGTCTAATACTAAAATTCTATGCTATTTTGTCTCTCTGTCTCTCTCTCTCTCTCTCTCTCTCTCTCTCTCTATATATATATATATATATATATACACACACATATATACAAATTATTATTATAATAACAAATTATTAAAAAATAAATTCAGTAATTTTAAATGCTACAAGTAAATGTATCATATGAAAAATTTATATTCTTGCTAAAGATTTTATTTAACAGTGTTATTAAATTATTATTAATTATTAGTGTTCTTAAAGATGAACAAATATGTTAAAATATATTATGAAAGAAATATTTTTAAGGTCTTTAAATTAAAAATTTAGCAGGCCAAGATCTTCTCTGTTAATCCTCCCTCACATAACGTGTGCCATTGCGAGATATGCCCTACAGTGCAGCAGTATGGCTCACCACACACTCTTCTTTTGAGTGTAACTGAAGGTGAAAAGCTGTGTCATTCAGTTCCCTCAAGAAAATACCCAGCATGCACTCTGAGAATCACTGAGAACCATGAAGAATCTGAATCAGACAGAATCCTTGAACTTGAAAAATGATGAGTATGAAAAATAAGAGATAAAACGTGTGTGTGTGTGTGTGAGAGAGAGAGAGAGAGAGAGAGAGTAGCAGCAGAGCAAGTCAGAAAAAATAGGTTAAGGATGATGAAAACTTTAAAAAACATGAAAATGAAAAGTATGGCACAGTAATCAAAAAGTCTGAGAGGAAATAATTAGGGAACAAATGCAAGCAAGAAAAATAAGCCAAAGAGCACAGAATAAAACATAAACAGGAAGAGCACAGAGTAAGACTATTCTGTCCACAGGAGCAGATAGCTTTTAACCCAAATTTTAGTATTCATGACGCACTACCAGAATGAAGACACACAAACAAATTGAATTCAATCTATTCTCTCTGCCTTTGGAAAATCCTACATAATGGGGTTGTTCTTAATCTAATCCTGCATTCCAAATTGGGGGACTATTCGTTCAAGAGGTTTTCTTTACAGTGCAGTACAGAAAATAGGGGAAAAGGAATAAGGAAAAGGAAAGGAAATGGAAAAGGACAGGGCGACAGGCAGGAAATGAAAAAAGGAATGACAGAAAAAGGGATTGCAAAGGAAATTAATAGAAAATTACAAGGAAAAGAAATAAAAAAGATGGAAACAAGGAAATATGAAAGGACAAAGGACAGTAGAAAAGGAATTCACAGAAAAGAAAGGAATAGTAAAAACACGGAAATGCTACAGTGTTTGAGGGCGGGGTCAAATTGTTCGCGGCTGGCCAACATAGAACATAGGCGGTTTTTTGCATTATGCAAATGTGTGACCCAGTGACGGGTAGCCATCACGGAAGTGGGATTCGAATTCCTGACGACTCGTTTAGGTGATTAAGAGTCAATTCTTATTTTTTTTGAGAGACAAAAACTGTATTTACCGTGCACTGTCGGCTTCACAAATTCGCAGATAGTTTACATTCACAGACAGGTACATTACACACTGCATGAAAAGCAATATTTGAAATGGCATAATAGGGGCACTTTAAATGACAAAGGAAAGGAACAGGATAAGAAATGAAAGGAAAGGAAAAAGGCAAAGGACACGAAAAAAGCAAAAGGGAAAGAACTTTTCACTAAATGTAGGCAGCATCGATGAATATGTATTAGAAATAATACACCAGAAGAGCTAGAAAAGTTGAGTCAGTCGTTCATGTTAATAACAGAGCCCACATGCAGAACTGACCTCACACACACTAATGAGTGTACTGTGTGTTTGTGACCTTGTGAAGAGTGAAGTGAATCTGGCCTTAACTTTCTGACTTATGCATTAAACATGGAGCTGAGAGCCATCAGGCACAGAAATGTCAAACACATGAAATATAGATTACCAGCAACCTAAAACACCTCCTCAACTCCACTCAGAAACATCATTACCACCCCATTTAAATTCCATATAAAAATATAATAAAAATGCACACAATACATCAACTGTCTCTCACATAAGCAGCGAGATCAAGGGTTTTTGTATTATGTTCTGAGAAGACTTTATTGAACGCCTCTGTAAACCTTGTACCGGTAATTCAAAACAGGAAAGTAATTTCTCTTCAATGGAAAACTGAACTCTGAAATTAAATTCCAGTGAACCAAAAGAAAACCACACCACCCCTTTGACAAACCATTTAATCTCAAGGTAATTCTATCTAAAGCTTTCAAATTACTTTTATCTTTCTTTCTATCTCACTCCTCCATCTTTCTTTTATTCCCCCTCCGCCCCACTGTTTAAAGTGTACATGGTCAAATCTCCAGGCATTTGCAATCTTTCCATAATTTCCTTATTCTTTTATGTTCCCTTTTCATCATTATATGGGTGTATATGTGGGTGTGTGTGTGCAGTGGGAGATTTTAGATCAGTCTGGAGTTTTTTCTCAAGTTTCCTGCTTGTGTTTTGGTGCTTCCGTCATTAAACTGGCTCAGAATCAAACAAACAACAAAACACACAGCAGATCAAACGAGTAAAATCTCACAACTCACAGAACCATAATCTGACACACAGACTTCCTATTGCAGATACACAACAACAACAACATAGACACAGATGACTGAAAAGTTCAACTGGAGGCCTATAAGAGATGTTAGAACGCAAGAGAGCGAGGGAAAAGGTGGGGGGATTTGTTTGAGTGCTCTGGTTCAGATGAATATGTATTACTGCTTTTGATCTAAGAGCATTTAACACCTCGTGATGAACCTCAGCCTCACATTGCAGCATGCACATGTATACTTGCGTGACATTTTCACAAACATTGACTGGTATCAGTTTTCACCAAAATACTAGTTATTACCAGAAGCGTCATGTCCATTCAAAGTGATTTCTGAGCTAAGTGGATTTTGAATATAATTTAATAAATAAATAAATGACAATAATTTATATATTTGAAAATTAAAGATAGACAGTGTCATTGGAATATCCTACACATTTTGAGGGATACATTTCCATGCATGAGTTTCCAGTTGTTTGTGATTATTGGCATCTTTAGAAACTGTTTTATACAGACTGCATTCACAACTACCATTTTCTAGCCACTGATGTATTTTAGAGCTGAACAATACTAGAAAAGTATTTCTCTAGCAACTTCCATGACTTGGGATTTAATTCATCTCTATGATTTTTTTCTAGGCTTAAACTGCTATTTTTATTTTATCTGGTATTTACATGATTGTGGGACCCTGGCGTGCAGCATGGGAAAATACACACACATTATCTTTGCACAAAGATTCGTTCTCTGTTAAAAGTTCACCCAAAAATGAAAATTTAGTGAAAATTTACTCACCCTCAGGCAATCCAAGATGTAGATGAATTTGCTTCTTCATCTAGAAATTTAACATTACATCACTTGCTCACCAGTGGATCCTTTGCAGTGAATGGGTGCCGTCAAAATGAGATTCCAAACAGCTGCTAAAAACATCACAATAATCCACAAGTAATCCATCCTCTTTTGTCCTCTCACATCAAAATCCACCAACATATTTGTTTAGAGCTGTTTTGACCTTTTTTTCACTTATAAATGGTGCTTAATCTGTGCATATTTCTCTCCTGATTCAGTCGAGAACATTTTAACTGGAAATCCAATATTATGGATAGAGGACTTGTATTTTTACCCAAAAGCAATGGTTAAAAGTTAAAATGTCTTAATGATGGATTTGTTTCTTTCAATTGTTGGACTGGAGATTGTGGATCATTGTGATGTTTTTATCAGCTGTTTGGACTCTCATTCTGACGGCACCCATTCACTGCAGAGGATCCATTGGTGAATAAGAGACGTAAATTTACATTTTTTAAAAAATTTCTCCAAATCTTTTCAAATAAAGAAACAAAATCATCCTCATCTTGCATGGCCAGAGGGTGAGTAAATTTTAAGCAAATTTTCATTTTTGGGTGAACTATTCCTTTAATACTTCAGGGTTAATATTTAGGAATATGTACTCATACAATTCTCCAACCTCAAGTATGAGCAATAATAACAGTGTTATCATTGGCTGAGCCAGAAACAGACATTGTTGAACTATTCAAACAAACAGTGCATTGTTTTGAAAGCCCCACAGAGACACCATGCTCACTTTTTAGGGAAATCATTGTACAAATAGCTTACAGCAGTCTCTGCACATTAAACTTTGACAAGAGAAGAGAACGCATTTTGACAACAAGTAAGTGTGGATCATTCATGCTGTACTTTGATACTCACCCAGAACAGCAGGTTGAAGAGGAACATCATGTATTTGACACAGCACAGGCATCCACGAGCCATCTTCAGCTTCTCGAACTCTAGGAGCAATACAAAAGACAAGTCGAGGTAAAACACGACGTACTTCCCAGCAGCAGACATGCGCTTATCCTGAGGCTTCCCTCCTGGCGAGACCGCGACCACGGCTCCTTCACTCTGTGCAGTTTGATCTTTGACATTTGACCCCCGGGAGCCGTAGAAGGCCCCCACGGCCAGGCGCTGACCCCGACGGGCCGCCTGGGTGAATTCTGACTCTGCGCTGTCCAATGAGGGGCTCCGCTGGACCTCGGATTCGTGGCTCTCACGCCTCTGCATTATCAGATGAAAGCCGAGCGGAGGGCATGTTTCACACACACTCACACAAGCTGCAACTTAACACACGTGTCCAAGGTTGCCATTTGAAAGGGACGGCTTTAACTTAAACAGACGTACTCACAAAAACACAAGAACTTCAGTGGTCAAAGCTTTCTAAGGAGAGGTTTTTCTCAAGATCTTTGCACCGTAATTCCTTTGCATTAAGAACGTCGTTTTCCCCTTTCCGCTGTTTCTATCGTGTATGCGGGAAAGCAGAGCATGTGCTTTCAACTTTCCCCGCTCTCGCTCCATCGCACTCTTTCATTGCTTTGCGTCGGCATGATTCGCTTTGTTGCATGTACCACTTTTTTCTCCGCACGCTCTAGCTTCCCTGCAGTGCTATTATTAGAGATCTCCTCTCCCGGCTCTTCCCATCCCAACTAGCGCTCCGTCCCTCTCTCTGCATCCTCCTACCTTCATTCGTTCATCCCTCTCTCTCTCTCTTTGGCTCCTCCTCCTGCACTCCGGCCAATCTGTTTGCAGGTCAATGGATGCGTTATCTCCCTTCCCATATACGTTTAAAAGAGTCAGTAGCCAAGCGGGAAGAATGAAAGCTAATTGAGGGAATAAATCAAATCCTAGCAAATGTGTCTTATATGTATGATTTTTGTCTGTGTGTAGATGCCGTCTCGAGCAATTCTGTAGAGAGATCATGCAGTGCCAATGTTTCCAGGTCATTTCTCTGTTGACATGCTACATAAGAGTAAAGAGTGCATCTGGTTTGTTGTTTTTGGCACTGTATGATGGTGATCTTCATAACCTTTAAACAACATTTAAACATTAAAACACACTCTAGACACAAAACATGCATTTGCTTTGTATTACTGCCTGCTGAAAATATTAATCCATTAATCCAGGGCAAAAATTTGGTTTGTGCTGATGATATTTTAAGATAGATAGGATAGGTAGATAGATAGATGCATGCAGTGCAGTAATTATTATTATTTAAAAAAAATAACCAACCAGCTACCGACAACCTCTCAAAAGCAACTGCTTAGCAATGCCATAGAACCTACCTTGAACAGCTTCAAATTAATAAATCAGCTTTGTGGAGTTTAAAGCTACAAACTTTCAGATGCCAGTCCAGGCTGCAGTCTCTCATTCCCATTTCAATCTATCAAACCAATGTCCCATTCAATAAGAGTCCTTCTTGTTGCTAGTGATCCTGATTTAACCACTGGCTAGGACGCTTACTGACCTCTAACGTAAGCTGCAGTGAAGCGTGGATGAGGCAGCTTGTAAAACAGACTGATACTGGGTCTAAATTAAGCACATTCAGTACAGTCCGTTCAACAGATTGTACTGTCTCAAGGTACTCACGCTTAATTTACACAATCCATGTTTCCAGAGTTTTCTACCACTAGAAAACAGACTGATACTGGGTCTAAATTAAGCACATTCAGTACAGTCCGTTCAACAGATTGTACTGTCTCAAGGTACTCACGCTTAATTTACACAATCCATTCACGCTTAATTTTCTACCACTAGAATGTTCTGGGAAGACATTTTCAATGTTGCATCAGCTGAATGATTGACACCCTGGTACACAATAGAATAACGAACAGAACAGACTGTACCATACCTCACAGCTGTGTTTTTAATAACGACCAAGATTTATGCAAAAATCTGCAAAATCTGACAAAATATACAGACGGGAATGTCATAGTTTGGAAATTAATAATAAATATTAAATTTTTTTACTCTAAAATGCAAAAAAGGTTTCTATTTTTTAGGCTTAGCCTGAAGTATTATAATTTGGTTAATACAAAAGCAATAAAAATCATGGTATGTCCCTATTTATGTAACTAAACGTGCATATGTGTGTTTGGGGGATATTTCTGTAGAGATCCTCCTGTGACTATTTTTTATTTTTTAGCTATAATTCTTTCCCTCCGGAGCTATTTCCACTCTAATTAAATGGCATTGTGATCTTGTGTAACTCAGTCAGTGTGTGTGTGTGTGTGTGTGTGTGTGTGTGTGTGATATGGTGCCGACTGTGTATTTCACCCTGCGGTGGCTTTGTGAGATCTGATGTTCTCAGGAAACTCATTAGACAGGATTTATTAACTGAACAGTGTTTACTTTGCTGCAAGGGTGTACAATACTTTCCCACAGCTGCACACACAGGCAGCAAATTTATACACCTATACTTTTGAGGACCTCCCATAAATGTATATTGTTATTGTCAT
>NW_015624564.1:887256-888139 GCF_001515625.1 Sinocyclocheilus rhinocerous | reverse complement strand
GTGTGTGTGTGTGTGTGTGTGTGTGATATGGTGCCGACTGTGTATTTCACCCTGCGGTGGCTTTGTGAGATCTGATGTTCTCAGGAAACTCATTAGACAGGATTTATTAACTGAACAGTGTTTACTTTGCTGCAAGGGTGGACAATACTTTCCCACAGCTGCACACACAGGCAGCAAATTTATACACCTATACTTTTGAGATCCTCCCATAAATGTATATTGTTACTCAGTTTTTAATTAGCCTATTTTGCAAAGGTTTCTTTTTGTGTGTGTGTGTGTGTTTTTACAGTTTTTTTAGTGGGGATTTCACCTCATAGGTCAAGTACACATTTAGCATACACTATGTTCAAACATTTAAAATCACTGAGAAATGTTTTATGCTAAATTGTTTTATATTAGATACATTTAAAAAACACAATACAAAACACAATATTCTGTAGTAAGGTTAATAACTTATCTTGAACTAACAATGGACAGCATTTTACAAGTATTTAACAATGAGTTTAATAATTAAATAATAATTAAATAAAAAATTAAAGTTAATTTCTAGATATGCTATTGCTCATTGTTAATTCATGTTAATTCATTATAGATTAGTTAACTAATGTTAATTTATACAACCAGAAACAACTTTGGTCATGACTGACAGATAGCTATGACTGGGCTGTTCTCAAATCAATATCTATAGTAATCAATATCTCCCCCCCACCTCTCCCCACCAAAAAAAAAAAACAACATAAAAATGGAATAGTTTGAATGGAAATGTGCTTATGAGTCATTTGGAGCGAGCTCATGGGTATTGCATGTACTGTAGTACTACACGTCTGAGTGTCAGGCCCGAATAGCAGCACATGTAACACTTATGGTATACTCTTCTTGAATA
>NW_015624564.1:885862-886813 GCF_001515625.1 Sinocyclocheilus rhinocerous | reverse complement strand
AAAAAAAAACAACATAAAAATGGAATAGTTTGAATGGAAATGTGCTTATGAGTACATCATTTGGAGCTCATGGGTATTGCATGTACTGTAGTACTACACGTCTGAGTGTCAGGCCCGAATAGCAGCACATGTAACACTTATGGTATACTCTTCTTGAATATTTTATGGCTTGTGCGTCTCACGTGGCTGATGTCTGGGTGCCTGAATACAGCATAACAGGAGAAGCAGTGCAGAATATCTGTTCACAGGTACTTAACGCATCAACAGTCAGGAACAGCATTCATTTATTATACATACAGAGAAAAGGATTGCAAGATATCTGATGGAGAGAGAGAGAATGAAAACAACAGAGAAAGTAAAAGATGTGTTCGTAAAGTTCATTGTTTCCTATTAATGTTAACCAAAGTTGAATGTGTATTTCATATTGTTACTGTTTTTATTACAATTTCTTAAATCTCTTGAGCATGTGCATGTTGGTGCTGAGACATTATGTAAATCATGCCAGAAAAGTACGAACTTTGTATTTTTTGAAAATTCGTCAAGAGATGACTTTTCAGTAAGCATAAAAAAATCACACATGCACTAGTTTGAGAAGTGCTAAAATGTTTTATTATTTTTATATAATTATTATATTATAATTCAAAATGTTGGGTTATTATAATTCAAGATTTTTAATGTTTTTGAAAGTCTCTTATGCTCACTAAGGCTACATTTATTTGATCAAAAATACAGAAAAAAATGTCATATTGTGAAATGTGATTACAATGTAAAGTAACTGTTTTCTGTTTGAATGTATTAAAATGTAATTTATTCCTGTGATGCAAAGCATCATTACTCCAGTCTTCAGTGTCACGTGATCCTTCAGAAATCATACTAATATTCTGATTTAATGCTCAAGAAACATCTCTGACTATTAGCAATGTTGAAAATTAATACTGTTGTGGAAACTTG